>NC_072830.1:22590000-22805000 GCF_027744805.1 Dunckerocampus dactyliophorus | reverse complement strand
AAAACAACAATATAATGATCTGAAAAGTGGACAAACACACATTTGATTTTACATAATGTATAGACAATACATCCTCATAATATGTATGCAGATGCTTTAATGTAACAGTAGTGTTTTATTCATTGTAACTGTATACTGTGAAACTGTTGACAGGAGTATAATCCATAGAAACTGCTTGAAAAATATGTAAAGCATGCATATTATTTAAATTGTTACATCAATGTCCCTCATCATGAACATTGAACTGTCTGCACTAATAAAAGCTGCATAGTAACACTTTAAAAACTTGAACTCTGCATGTGACATGATTGGCGGAGCTACGGGGTGGCCAGGGGTGGCCGTGGTCACTCTCCGGCCACCCCAGTGGCCACCCTCACGGCTGGGGGACAATTTTGACAAACGCGACTCTGTGGTGCAGAAC
This sequence comes from Dunckerocampus dactyliophorus, assembly GCF_027744805.1. Lineage (NCBI taxonomy): Eukaryota > Metazoa > Chordata > Actinopteri > Syngnathiformes > Syngnathidae > Dunckerocampus > Dunckerocampus dactyliophorus. The sequence goes on along the minus strand of NC_072830.1, from coordinate 22,804,579 downwards.
ATTAGTTAAGCCTAACCGGTGTTTCCGCTTGGACGCATTTCACTGCAGCACACAACAGAAGAGAGCTGTCTATTTTGTGGAAGAGCTGTCAATAAAATCGTGTTTTTCCTGAACTGCAACTAAGTAAGTTTTCCATGATTACTTTGGTCGGTTGGTCGGTTGACTTTTACTAAATTCAGCACATAAATCTGTTAATTTTCGACGCTCTCTGTAGCAGCACGAGTGGGCATGTAGACCAAGGAGTCTAGAGTTAAAACAGGAGGGCCGATCGGCATCCACCTTCGTATTATGCCCTGCCGGGTTTGGCTGCCATGGTGGTGAGGAGAATCCAGAAGCTCGCGGAGTGACAGCGGAGATGGCCAATGACACGTTAGAAAAAAAATAAGCACAGCCAATTGATGAGCTTGTGTCTGAAGCGAGGGCTTCAATTTGAGCAGCCGTTTGCCTCTTGGTCCTAGTGCCTGGGCGGTCTCAATTTCCGTTCAGCATAGCGTACCATGAATAAAATAAAATAAATGGCCATCCATCGGCCCAATTTTGGCAGGCCCACCGGTAAAACACCCTGTAACCCCGATGGCCAATCAAGCCCTGTTGATGCTTCTTCTGGCTAAAATTGCCTTACAGTCTGCAGCGCCGCCATCACTTTAGCACACACATGACAGCCTGTGAATGTGTTTTCTTTGGGGTTTTTTTTGTTTGTTTTGGACAGAGATTGTTTAAACGGCACTGTGAGGATGGAGATTTTTTTCACCATAGACGGGCAATGTGCGTTTTTGAAAATATCTGTGTTTGTGCCGACATACAGTACCATGAATTGCTGTTTTTAACACCTGCTGTTCTACATGATGCTGACTACACATTGTTTCTTAATGTCTACAAAAATCCTAGTATAATTCACGCAGCCATACCATAGAGAATCAGTTTGTCACAACCCAACATGGTGCCTGCATCTACATGGTGTGTGTTCACACTCTCCGCATTTGTTTGGCTGTGTGTGAATGTTGTGCTTTGACGGATGATGTTTTGTCGACTACGCAGTGTTCCAGGTTATCAATTTGACTTACATGCAAGGTTTTTGACCTCATATGTGTATTTTTGTGTGCGGATGCTCGGATATATTCTGTTGTCAGGCACAGAGGGCAACACCAGGAAGATCTCAACTATGTATGAGTGGAGCAGGGAACCCCTCAGGGAACACAACTCGACAGAGAAGAACACGGCATCCTGCTGTGTGTGTGTATGTTCGAGAGAGCGAAAGCATGAGGGAGTATGAGTTGGATGGAAAAAAATTGAAATAAAAGAAAGCCGCATCCACCCCTTTGAGCTGCTGTCACTCTTCTGACCACTATCTTCTCTTCCCCACCGGTCTTGTCCTTCCCTCCTTTGCTCCATCCTGCCAGGAGATTAGAAGGAAGAGTGCAATAGCAGGAAATACACCACAGTCCACTGAAAAATAGACACTAAAGTAAAGAAGGGGGCACTACCATGAAATAATATGTACAGCACGAGGATGCTCCACTGCTTGACCCGAGTAAATGTCTGGTTTCCATCTGTAATAAGGGTTCTGCATTGACTGAGCAGTGACAGGAAGACCTTGGCAGGTGGATGAGAAGAACTAACATGATGTAAAGCTTACATGCATCCAACCCCATTAAAGCAAATTTGAAGCCTCTCATGGCAATGCCAGGGTAATTTATCACAATTTTCACTGGTCATTACACCAAATTATTTTCACATTAACAAAAGACGTTGCAGAGGGTTTGCACTGAAACATTGCGACTTCATTTAATTGGAAAATTTTGGTAAGCGTCAGTTCTCTGTGTGTGACAAGAAATGAGGTGCAGGACGGGGTGAAATGACGGAAAATGAAAGAATATCAACTCGGGGAACATGGAGCTTTCAGCGCAAAAAAACAACAGCTCATGTCCATGTTAATAGCTCATATGGTGGTTTCCACTCCAATTGATGCCCTTCTTCCATCGCCGCTTGTATAAACTGCTCCTGTCCTGTTTTCCTAAGTTACCTATAGTTTAACCTCGCTTTTCGAATGCCACAATATTTAGATGATTCAGTTTTTGAAGAGAACTTTTACCAAAATGCTGTCCCGGTCTGGGTTATGTACACTATCGCCAAAATCAAACAAATCAATTTTCCCTGTACTGTATTATTCGGTGGAATCAAGTGCCCAAACAAAGCACTCTACGTGTTGGTGACTCAGTCTGAGCATTTTTTCTTGAGCTCGACTGCTAAATAACCAGCCATGGGCACATACAGCGGAGCACCGACAGATCGCTCTAATACACCACAAGGATGTACAACACAATGCGCGTTCATACGCTGTTAGAAATATATGCTAAATCACACTTTAAAAAAATCCACAAAACAGCAAATCCGCAAAAGGTGAATTGCAATGTATCATGGAAAGAAAAATACTTTAAACATGAATGTGTTCCTACAGTTCCTACAGTCTGATTATGACCACAAAATGTGACAATATCTAACTCACTTGTTTTCCTCCACTTTTGCGAGAAGAAGCGCGATTGGTTTTTATGACATCACCTTAGGAAACACCTTCCTTCCTCGGGACATGACCCAACCCTAACTAACAGTCCAAACTCTGTATATGCCCACCACTTAATGGAGGACAGCTTTGTAAAAAAGCAGGCTTCGCTACACATCTTAAAATAAAGCCAGAAGCGTTTACTAAGCACTTTTAAACTAAACTAAATTCCGGCATCAAGGTCGGATTTTGGGCAACACACTCGGAATACACGTGTGACCTCTGAGACGAAGAGACAAAGTTGATGAAAAACTGTATAATACGGCAACTTTAAATCCACTTATAGAATTTGTCAAACTATTATATCTTCATCGTTATATTTATTGTTAAAAACAAATTCCTTAAAACTGTTGTGGCACGGGAGGTTTATGCGTTCCAGAGGAACGCATAAACCTTTGCCTTTACAATAATGATTACTGGTGAATTAAACACATGATGAGATGAAGTTATATATCCACATGTGTCTCAAAAACAAATATGTTCATTGTGCCCAATGACACCAGTCAGCCAGTATCGTTGTCCGTGTGCATGTCTGAGGTAAAACGGGCTGGTGTTGTCGCTTTCTGATTGGAGTCTCTCAATCAGTCTTTTTCCTTCTCTCCTTCACCTTACAACCTTATCCTCCTCTTCATCCCTTGGAGCAGCCGTCGCAGCACTTGATGGATTGTTCAGGTCAGCAGGGTTGACGGGCAGGATGATGTAAGAGACAGAGAGAGTGAAAGACATGCCTTGCACGTGATGTGGAGGACTCTTCTTCCTGTCATCAATGTATATACTGTATTTTTTTCTCTCAACCCACCATGATTGTCTGCTTTTCCAGGACCCTGTCATTTGCCAATCAGCTTGCTGTAGTTTGACATTTTTTTCCCATCCTCTCAGGAGGAAAAAAAAACCTAGTAGGGTAGGGTGACCATGCCTGGTAATGAGGTACTCAAATGATACTTGAGGTTTACTCAAAGATGCCTTGTATAATTTGAATATTTATGCCTCCTCTGTATTGCTAGAAAATGGTTACATTACAAAATACTATATATAACCAAAGACACAAATTCCAAAGGAAGAACCTTCAAGACCATTCAAAAAAACAGCACAAACGTGATTCCAAAAACTAAATGACAAAGGAACCTGAGGTTAAATGCTTGTTAAGTTTTGGGATGTTACCAATATTTGCGGGAACATGTATACTCTAAAGTTACAAGAACTTGGGAATTTGAACTGCCGTTGTGTTGTGTTTTTGTCCCCAGTTTTACTAGTGTTCAACTTGGCAGTCATCAGAGGATGTTTTGCGTCTTCTTTGGCTTTTTGGCAACACTGATTCAAATAAACGGCCACATGGCAGCCTCTCAGGTATTACATCACATGCAGCAGAGTGCCCGAATGCTGCTCAGTTTAATGGCCCTATGAAAAACAGGACATTTTCATCATTTTCTCAAGAAAAAAAAAACAGGACATGTCCTGGGGAAACAGGATGTTCGGTCACCGTAGAATAGGGTTTACTTTGAATGAGCCTTGTCAGTAACAAAACTGTTGACATCAACTTCAATAGAGTAACCATTGAAGTCATCTTGACATTATAAAAAAATATGTTTTTGTACTGGAGTTAGTTTTTGTTTTAACCACGGTGTTAATATAATAAACCACTCATTTACACCATGAAGCACAACTCATTTGACACCACTCGCTCATTTAAATGCAAGCTCCTGTAGCTAATCGCATTAAGCTACCTTACCTTCAAGGAATGTACCTTTGATTTGATCCTAAAACACTCCACTTTGAACAATTAACCCTTTGACGCATAATCTCATGCATGAGATGTCAAGTGCAATGGTCCCAGCGGTGTACATTTGACTGTAGGCCTACATGCAGCAGCTACCTTCTGATGGCACATTTCGGATGCACTGATCCTCGGCAAGTCAAAGTGGGAGCAGAAAATCACCAATTAGCTGGAGGGTTGCTAACACTTTTGTTTTGATCTTGAAAGATAAGGTAGCTCTTTAAATTCATCGGACACAGTAATTGGTTACATTGACTGTGCTGTGGTACCTCAGAATTCAAACACTCCAAAGGTCCACTCTATCCATCCATTCATCCTTTTTCTATCCTTTTTCTTTCCTATCCCAGCTGATTTCGCAACGTTAAAGAGTCCTTTAAAAAAATCCTGGAGCCAGACCACCCCCAAAAGTTAATCAGTTCTTCCATATCTCTGTTCTGACAATACCTTTCATCCAAATCCATTCAGAACATTTCAGTTTATTTTGAACATAAGCAAATAAATGCCAGCAAAAACATAACCTCTGCACTGCGCTTGCATTTTTTACATCCGTTTTTTTGCATAAGTGTGCATAAGTTTGCATACGTAAAAAATGCGTATTTTTAGTGTTTTAAGCCAATAAGTTCAATAAGCTTCTGTTTTTGTTCTATGCAAGGCCTACGCAAGTGTAGACTACAGCTTCTGTTCGGATTGCTTGGACCGTGGCAGCTTTTGAACTGTGATGAAAAAAAGCATCTGACGTCTCATCATCGGAGCTAACAAGCGACGCTGGAAACATGGAGTGGATGTAGGATTGCAAGGTTTATAGTGTGTCTTTCTTTATAGTGTGTCAGAAAATCCACTGTCACCAACAGGTTTCAAAACGCTGGACGAAAACTAAAGGGCTAATTTGCCTCGAGACGACACAGAGAGTGACAACAAAAAAGAGAGTGACTTGCAAAGCGTGTGACAAAGGAATTATGAGGCCGTTCAATTCTGACGCTGAAGAAGACGACTTGAGTGGTTTTAGTTCCCAGGAGGAGGATGACGACGTTGATGAATGACTTTTCTAGTAGGCTACTGTTTAACCAGTCATGTGACACACACTGTTCGGCACTGTTTGGGAAAAAAGCATTTATTTAATCAAAAGTTGTAAAAATCTTTGTGTAACATCTTTCTGTGTACTAAATATTCCATGTTACAACGCGGACACTTGCGGCTTATAGACCGGTGCAGAATATATATGTACAAATCTTTTTTTCTCTTTAAATTTAGTGGGTGCGACTTATGTACTGGTGCGTTCTACAGTCTGGATTACAGTACTTCTTAGTCCTATTTATGTATTTTTTCATTAACTGAAAAAAATGTACCTTACCTTTTATTTGTATATGAACTACATGCAGCCTACCCTGGTGAGCGTAGATATAGAATCCACCATCATGGCAGTCGAATTCATTCATTCATTCAGCAGGCATAAAAAAATCTTTAATGCGTTTGACTTCTGGCTTTCCAGCTGGTGCTGCTGCTGTCAAAAAAAACATGTTTTTTCCTCTCTATGGAAGGACTGCAGAGACGAGCACCTTTCACCGCATGTCCTTCCCCTTCAGGACGATGCGAGTGCTACAACGCCTCTACGTATGACCTTTCTATGCATTTTATTGTCTGATTAGCAAGAATAATGATGTCACACTTACATTAAAGACATTACACAGCCTGTAGAAAGTCATGATGTATGTATATTCTGCTACATTATATTAATGGCGACATGCTGACAAACAAACTGGCAGGCCCCATGATCCAACTCAGTGACGGTAGACAGGGCTTGCGCAATCAACTGAGAAGACACTCGCAGCAGATTCCGCTTTCTGCCCTTTATTTGATCAGACAATGTGCAAATTCAGCAATTTTTACTTGAGAAAATGTTACAAATGATTGATTTAATGGGATCATATAGAAAATGCATTTATAATACAGTTCAATGGACAAATATTAATATTTATTTTATGTTATCATTATTTGTTGCCTCCCCTGACCGCATGTCACTGCTGTCCAGGTACTATGCATAGGAATTGTTGTGCCAAAGGCAAAATAAAACAAACGGAAGCAATACAAATAAAAGTCAAGGCTGTACAAATAATGTAACAAGGTGCACACTAAAATGGAAAGAAAATGAGCATAAGTAAAGAACAAAGCACCAATAATCTATGCAGTGGAACGCTACAGGTAAAACCAAATTGCACAATACAAATGGTAATTGTAATTCGAGTTATGGGAATGTAATCTGGTAATTTTAGTAGCTTTTCTACAGTGTCCCACTAAATTCTTGTTAGAACACGTTCACTGCTTTGTATGATAGCATTTTGTGTTTTGAACCCTGCCGTCTTATTTACATTTGAGTTTGGATTCGGATGTTTGTGTGGTGCAAAGTAAGACAAAAATCTTAGTGTGTTTCCCATGTGCATTCCCACGTCCACATGTGCGTTTGGGAGTTTGGATGCTGTCCAACTTTTGTGCTTCCTGCTTTTCTTTTTATATCCAACTTTTTTACCACAAGGCCAGCGATGAAGTCAGGACCAGAATGTCGATGAAGTACATGTGTTCATTTGCCTTTGCATGTGTGTGTGTGCGCGTATTTATAACACAAGGACAGTGATGGGGGGAAGAGCTGCATATTGATTAACTGAAGTCGAAGAGAAGGCCTCTGTGTTGGCAGGCACAGCAACACTGCAACAACAAGCTATTCAACCCATGTTAGACACACACTCACTCACACGCCCATAAGTCTATGTGATATACTCTACATTAAGAATGGAAGCAGATGCTTTGGAAGAACATTTTCACTTCTTTCAAGAAAGCTCTTATTTTTTCATTATGCTCACACAGACAGAAATATACAATAAGGCGTTACAGTCTTAGAATTGTCAGGCAGACCATCAAGGATGAAGGCATGCTGGTGGAAGAAAAACGCAACTGAAATAGTGGAAATAGCAAGGGTGATGGAGAGACAGAAGTCTGTTAATTCACTTTTGTTTTCTTGCGTGCAGCACAGACAGGTAATGATGACGATGAGGAGTCCCTTGAACTAATTTTTTTTATGACGAGGGGAAGCATACAAAAGCGGCATATCGGCAAGAGCGAGGGGGAAGGAAAAAAAGGAGAGCAAGTCAGGCAGCTGCCGGAGTGAGAGTGACAGAGCGAAGGGGGGTGGAGGGGTGGGGGGGGTGCAGGCTTTCACAAAGAAAAGCACATACACAGTTTTCTTTCTATCTTTCAAAAACTCAGTGAGGTAGGACACACACATACACACGCGCACACACACACACACACTCATAACCAACACTTTACAGCAAGCGAGTTCTTGGCACCTGACAAAAGTTCACTAGTTCAGAGTTGCCACGGCAACAAGGAGATTCCTTGTTGCTACCCTCACAGCTTCGACTCATTCAACATGATGAGATGAATAAACTATACATCAAGTCTGAGGTAATAAAGCTACTTCAATCAGAAGACAGATAATTGACCTGTAACTTTGTGTGCACAGCGTTGCCGTTTAGTCAGTTGCAAATAATACTGTATGTTTGAGTCGTTGCTCTGACATTTCCATGGGTATTGCACCATGATTTGCATTCCTGCTATTGTACAGTATGTCTTCGCAGTAATTCAATCAATTTTGTCTTTGGTTGTATTTTGAATGATTGATTATTAAATGCCTGATTTAAAGCGGGACTTACATCCCAACCTACATGTTAGCACACGCACGGGCTCTGCAATCTTGGGGAAATTTGTTGGCCGTGGCCAGCACGTAGAGGAAGTAGCTATCATAGGGATTGCAAGTGTGTCGTACTTAGGGAGCAAGTGGTGTATATTGTGGTGTATTAGGGGGCGTGCGACTCGTGCGTGCTAGATGTGCTTCATGTAAGGCTGTCATACGTTTCACTCACTGGGGACGTACCGTGTGTGGGCATCGTACGAGGCTCGTGAAGCCCACTCACTTCGATTGCAAGATGGGCGTACTGGCTTCCTACGGCACCTATCGTGACCGGGAGAACCAGAGTGTACGGCGGGAAGAGCCGCCCGCCGTGGCCGGGTAAGGTGCATTAATGTCAGATGCGCTATGTGAGTAGCCGCCGTGCGTCCACGGAGGTCGGGAGAAACAGAGTATACAGCTGGAGGGGTCGCCCATCATGGGAGGAGTTGCTGCAGTGGCCAGCAATGTACACAACGTACTTTTAAAGTTGAGACACACGCACTTCTCCGTTACCCTGCCCTTGCGACCTGGCTGCGTGCAAGATTTTCCTGCGTGCACGCAGAAAATAATTTGCATCCCAATTTTCTTGCCGCAGGCTTTGCGTGCTGTCTGCGCGTTTGAAAATCCATGCAGGCAATGTGCGTGTCTCTTGCGATTTTCCCCATTTTTGCACGTAGCCAGCACATAGGAGCACATACTGTATGTCGGGATGGTCCCGCTCTACATATACAGGGTGTCCTAAAAAATGTATACACTTGCTGAAACTGTCTGTCAGGGCAAGTATTAGAGAAGACTTTGAAGAGGAGAAGTTTAATTTTCATTTTCAATTTTTGTTTTTGTATGTGTTAGTTTTCGTCACGCCTTTTGGTGTGATAACAAAAGCTGAGGTGTCACTGCATCCTCCTGATCCCCGAGGGGAAAAAGTATCTTTCTTTTTTTAATTTCTTGCCTCTTTGGAGCTCAAACAACTCACAATTTTGAATTGTATAAAATGTTTTTATTTTAGATTTTACATTATTCCTCTCACTTCTTTAAATCCATGCACTGACCATCCTCCTCTGTATCCACTCAGACATCCACCCATCTCGGCTTACTTTCCTGCCATTACCCCCTTAAAGACCTCCATGCACTGACCAGCCAACTCTGCATGCGAATCTCGGCCTGCCTCCCTTTCTTTTCCGCCCCCTCACTGCCTCCATGGAGCTAAAACAACAACTCATGACTTCATTTTCTTATTATTTGACATTTTACAGCATGCCCACATTAGCTATGGTATTTTGGTAAGCAGTTTCTCATCTTTCTAATGCAGAGGAACATCTTCCAACTGATGCACGGCATGTATGTTTTGCCCTTGCAACTTTGGATTCAGCGCCTCTCAGCTTGGCTGCAGCCATCTCTGGCATGTGCCTGACCCCATATTTTTGCAACAATGCTTCTGGTTGTGGAATCCTTCTTTGATAAGCGGCTCATATCAACTCTTCTGCGCTCTCCTCGCTGTCATCTACTGTCTTGCCAGCGTGGTCAGGTAGTTCAGCAGGTCATTTTCCAGATTTGCCAGATGCAAGTCCAGGAACGGTTCAGTGTTTGTTAAACACGATGCTGTCAGACATGTACTGGATCCAGGACAACAAAGCATCCAGCATCAGACCATCTGGAGATGCAAGGACATATACGGTTAAGACTGTTGGGTGTGGCTTGCCTGGAATAAATTTCCTGATGGGCTCGGGATCATTTGCTCATCGACGCAGACGTTTGCTGTTTTGGCAGATTAAGGCAGTCTTGCCTTACTTTGTCCAGAAGAGGCCTGGCTCTCCAAAGAATATCATTCTTCTTTATTTCTTCTAATACATCCAGGTCATTGACAATCAGCCGTGAATAACAGCCATGAACGGCAGTTATTTTATTTGTGCTAAAAGGCCGTTCAATTTGTAATTATGTAAAACATAAAAAAATGTTTTTTAATTTGCTCTATTAAACCACTATTGATAACATATGTTAGCCGTCGGCGGTGTTCTTATATTTTTTTTGGTCTCAAAACATGTACTTTGAAGCGAGCTGCATATCATCTGTAGCCCTCTCTGATTTGTGCATGCCATAGTTTGAAACTGTGTTTTTTTAGGAAAGTGCAAAGATACAGAACATGAACAGTTTGAATAGTCTGAATGATTATTTTATTTTTAGTAAATTCACCACTCGGTGTACTCGGTGGTGCAGATGAACATGGCCTCATTTGCATTTCTTGCAGGGGCTTCCCCCTTAGAAGAAGTTGCCCACTACCCTAATTAGTAGTGCAGAGCCACTGATGGGTTGGTGGTGAAATCACATCAGTCAATGGCCATGGCCTCTTGACTAACTTTGACCTGCTTCCTGAGATGACCAAACGAATGGATACAGCGATACAGGGGGCTAGTGCACACAACAAAGCCCCAGGTAACTGTATGGCCAAATGTAACCGCTGGTGTATGCTTCTGTGCGTTGTGGATGATGAGTGATGACAGACACAGGGTTGCTGTGGTTGCGCTTTGTTTTATTGATGGAAGTAACACACAAATGATGCAGCCACAATGTGTCCGAATAACGTGCCCCTACTCAGATTACAACACAAGACAAGAAAGGATAAGGAAAGAATGTTCTAAACTAAAACACAAATTTCCGGAGCCATGCGGACACCTACCTCTCATATGGAGATCACGAACAAAAGGGGAAGTACAAAGGCCTGGCCCAAACTTAGAATTAAAGGTGTCACACCAATTAGTAGTGGTACACAGTGACAGCGTTGTTTATGTTCTACATTAATGACATGACAATACAAACACATCAAATATGAATTGAACTTGTACATATATTTTGTGTAATTATATAACACATTTGCATATTCATGCATATTGCATATTCACAGTGACTTAATTGACCCCGTTAAACAAATTCACAATGACTTGAGGCTTAGGCCTTAGCTGAACTGGTTTAGCTGAGGCTGAGCAAGCTGCTGTTGTGGGAGTACTGGCGAGTAGGGCTCCTACCCGCAGTTCTGGTTCCATGCTCCACGGTTTTGGGGCATTTTCTAAGTGAAGATGAAAGACAATTTTCATTATGCGGTACTCATGTAACCTCTATTATTTTGGGGCTAGATTTTCGTATTTTTTCTTGAATGTAGCAGTGTTGTTTATTTCCTACGTTCTTTGAATGCACCACAGCATGTACATGGCACTTCGTACAAACACGCAGCAAGAGAGGTTGCTCTCCGTGCTTTGGGAGCTGAGCAGTGAGCAGGTCAAATGTCTGATTAGCGTGCATTCGAGTAAGAAAAATAACTTTCTAAAATAACAAAATTAATTGTGAAAGTTAGTTATTAAGCTATCATTTGTTTTTTTGAAAGGAGATGTGAAACTAGCTGGTAGACAGCTGCTGACATGGATTTTTTTTTGTTTCCTTCGAATATCCTGGTGAGTTGTACTTTTCATTTATGTATCTGGCATTCATGTTGTGATATACTAGTGATTACACTGCATTTGAGGTACTTGTAATCTGTTGTAAATTATTATTATTCCTAAAACCAGTCAGGATATGCTAATTTGTGGAGAATGTGGTTGCTATATGTTGCTAATTAGCTAGTAGCCACATTAGCTTTATCATAGCATGTAAGCTAGCATCCCTGCACATGATTATTTATGTGTACTATGCAAAGGACAGCAACACTTAAGAGATGGACTAGGATGTTTCATAGTGGTAATTCAGATGCACATTGGTGAAACGTGTACTACTGTTGAGCATATTTGGTGACTGCTCTGTGTAACGAGTTTAAAGCATTGTTAATTTCACCAAAACACTTAGAGCGTCATTTTTATATTGTATGTATAAATATGTTAGTGTACTGGTTTTGTGTGGTGCGAGTGTTGCGTCAGTGTGTGCTGGAGCGTGGTGACGTCATCACGTCACGGTGCGTGTGCGCTCTCGTCCATACCTGTTTCTGGCATGGACGAGGTGAGACGTAAAATGTGCTCATTCCCCGAGAGTTGTGAGAAGTTGGTGTACTGTGTCGTTGCAGACTGGGCTGTGTTGTGTGTAGTATCATGGATGTTGAGTGAGAGTCTTCGCTGGTTGTTTCGTGTACTTTGGAACTTTAATTGCTGACAAGGTGGAGGCTAGCTTTGCTAGCACAGGTCGGCTAGCGGCCGTCTTTTCATGTCTGCACATGTGCAATCCATTTAGTATCTCCTTTTTGATTCCCAGGGGAACCAGGGAATGCATGGAGGAGCACACAGCTCACTCATTGTATGTTTCGCACAGGTATGTCATTGCACCCGTTGTACATTTGTATTATTTCAAAGTTGTATTGTATTGTGTGTCATGTGCTGTGTTCCAATGAGTATTCGATACCTGTTTCTGGCATGGACGAGGGGAACCAGGGAATGCATGGAGGAGCACACAGCTCACTCATTGTATGTTTCGCACAGAAATAAAAGACCTCAAAGACCATCAAGTCTCCTTCCTTCATAACCCACCAGAACACAACGCAGAGGAAAGTAAGGCGGGTTACACTGGTGCCGTGACCTCCGGAAACATCTTGAGATCGATGCCGTCTTGATCGCCGTGGGATGCTCAACATAGTCGGCTACTTTTCTGTTCATTTGCTGTGACATAAGAATATTTATTTTTTTTTTCTTCTTGGTTGCCCTGTCTCATAAGTGTGATAATAACCATAGACATGTCTGTGCTAAGGGGCGAGTCAATGAGAGGGAATGTAAATTGCTCTGATATGGGATTTGGAAGAGGGTGGTTTCTAAGGGGTGATATCCAGTCTCCTGAAGTGGGTGGGTTGAGTGCCCCGGGATTTAGTTCCACACCTGTTCAAAGTTGCCCTCGTGACCAGCAGAGCGCCTGTAATGTTGAACTGAGTACCCTCGTCACTGATTTGGCTAACCAGATTGGCCAGTCTATTGCTGCTCATCTGAAGGTTGACAGGAGGGAGGGCGAGGCCGTATTGACAGAAGTTGCACATACAGCGCCGAAGGCGGACTTGAATTTATCTGATGTGAAACTTGTGGTGCATTCAAATGTGAGGGAGCCACCTGTTTTTAGGGGTGATCTTAGTGACAAGCTCACGGTCCGTGAGTGGGTAGAAATGATGGACCTGTATTTTGTGAAAGGTAACATTCCGCTGAGCCTACGTTCCCAGGAAATATTAGCTAGGCTAATGGGGAGGGCTAAAGACATTGTTAAGGTTACTTTGCGCCATGACCCATTTCTTGACTACACTCAGACTCCAGACTTGATCTTTGACATCCTAAAGCAACACTTTGGTGGACAGACTTACTCCTCCATGCCCATGGCTGACTTTTACAACACCAAACCATTGCCACATGATGGCGTGATGGAGTATTGGATCAGACTAAACAATGCTATTGACGTGGCAGATGAGTGCTTGAAGAGGAAGGGACGCTGTGTTGAGAACCCAGGGAGTGAGGTAGCCATGATGTTCATTAAGTATTGCCCAGATCCTGTACTTGCCAACAGGCTCAGTTTTAAGGCGTCTGAAGAGTGGACATCAAGTGAGGTCCAGGATCGCATCGTTAAGTTCCAGTCCGAACGCAAAGCAGGTACTCAGCCCAGTTTTCATGTTACACAGGGGCGGACAGTTAGCCACACCCAGTCACTTGTGTCACAGGCTATAGATTCTTCACTAGAACAGATTTTGCCGGCGCAGGCGTCTTTGCCCGCTGATGCAGCACCCCAACTGTCTGCTACAGCAGCTCCATTCATTCTGTCCTCAACTACTGACACCTCACCGCAGTCGCCGCAGCTAACTTGTGGCCCTCCACCACCAGGCCCAATTCCAACTAGCGACGTTCAAGGGGTGCATGCATTAATTGGTCTTTTGGATCGTCTGATGGCACGTCAAAATGTGCAAGCGGCTGCTGCTGCACCCGTCCCAACACCTTCATATGCCCCAAGACCCTTTCAGAAGAAGGTTTGTCGAGTGTGTAATGGAACCAATCATTCTACCCTCATGCACTGTAGAAGGGAGCATCTGCGTCTGGCATGTTACTCCCCTGGCCATTGGAAAAAAGACTGTCGAAGATTTGGACACAATCCTGCCAGCCAACCCAATCCCAGCCAAGGCCACCAGGAAAACTAACGCGCCCACGCTTGGAGAGGGGCCGCGTGGGTTGTGACAGAAACACCCTCTGTGTTGATGAGCCAGATCTCGAACTTCTTTATGTCAACACCTGTTCAGCTGTACCTGATGACTGTGAAGTTGTTGTTCAGGGTTCACCAGGGGTGCCGGCTTTCAGCGAGCTGTTCTATACTCAGGTCCGAGTGAATGACAAGGTAGAGCTGAAGGGCATGATTGACTCTGGGTCCATGGCCTGCACTATGAGTGAGGAGGCTGAGCGGTTGCTTAGGGTAGCTGATGCTTTAGTTGGTGAACCTCAACCAGCAGATCGGATTTTGTTAGTTGGTTGTGGCGGTAAACAGACTCGACCCAAGTGTGTGCACAATGTGGTACTGTCCGTCTATGGGGTCACATGTTGTGTCCCAGTGTTGGTGATACCTGGTCAGCGTGACGAACTTATTGTTGGCTCCAATGTCTTGAAGTATTTGATGCGTGTCATGAAAAATGATGTGGGCTATTGGAAGCTCGTGTCTGCAGGTTGTGAGAAGCCTGTTGACTGTGAACACTTCTTGGATATGATGTCTTGCACCACCAGATGGAAGGGCGGTGATGTTCCAGACAGAATTGGCACTGTGAAGCTGCAGCGGGCTGTCACACTTTTGCCTCGGAGTGAACACTTGCTGTGGGGCAGGCTGCCTACACATGCTCCGATGTCTCCCGGAAGCACTGTTATTGTGGAGCCTTGCCAGTCTAGGTCCAGGCCGAGAGACATCCTTGTTGGTCGTCTTGTCACACCCATGTGGGGTGACCGGTGGGTTCCCCTTAAGGTAACCAATCTGTCTTCTAAGTCAGTCACCTTGAAACGTTACTCTAAGTTGGCTGATGTTTCGCCGTGTAGGAGGAGGATTTTAACATTCAGCAGGATTCCTGTCAGGTGCAGAACGAGGTGCCGCGTGAACCTATTGGATCAACTATCACTGACGTTGACTTGAGTTCCAGACTTTCTGACCTTGGGTTGGGCGACCTTGACATTGACTCATGCCATGCCAGTCCACAGTGTAAGACTCAACTTGTAAGACTTGTTTAGGAGTTTGAGGACATTTTTTCTAGACGCTCGCTTGATTGTGGCGAGGCTAGGGATTTTGTGCATCGCATCCACTTGACTGACAGCCGTCCATTCCGCATGCCATACAGGAGAGTGCCCCCGGCTCACTATGACAAACTCAGACAGGTGCTCACAGAAATGGAGGAAAAGGGCATAATCCGCAAGTCCATGAGTGATTATGCGTCCCCTCTCGTCTTGGTTTGGAAGAAGGATGGCGGACTGAGAATTTGTACTGATTTCAGATGGCTGAATGCACGAACTTTGAAAGATGCCCATCCATTGCCGCACCAAGCTGACTGTCTCGCTGCACTCGGAGGCAATGCTTTCTTCAGCACAATGGACCTGACCTCTGGCTTCTATAATGTCCCCATGTGTGAAGAAGACAAAAAGTACACAGCCTTTACAACACCTGTCGGCTTGTATGAATACAACAGGATGCCACAAGGACTTTGTAATAGTCCAGCTTCATTTATGCGCATGATGTTGAGCATCTTTGGGGACCTCAACTTTACCAGTCTGCTGTGCTATCTTGATGACCTTCTTGTCTTTGCTCCAACAGAAGAAGAGGCACTTGACAAGCTCCGAGTTGTCTTCCAAAGGTTTAGAGAAAATAACCTTAAACTGAGCCCCAAGAAGTGTCATCTGCTGTGGAAATTCGTAAAGTTTCTTGGCCATGTCATTAATCAAGATGGTGTCGCAGTGGACCCCGCAAAGGTGGAAGTGATCTCTAACATGCCCAAAGAAGCCCTGATGGAAGAGGATGGACGTACACCCTCGGTGAAGAAGCTCAAATCCTTTTTAGGCATGGTCTTCTTCTATCAAAGTTTCATCCCCGGTTGTTCAGCAATAGCCAAGCCCCTGTTTGCTTTGACAGCTGGCCAGAAGAGGAGAGGACAAGCCGTGCGTGGTGCAGGCACATTCAGGATGTTGACTGCTGCTGACTGGACCCCCGAGTGTGACAGAGCCTTTTGTAGACTCAAGGATGAGGTATTGAACTGTGCTGTGCTGGCCCACCCTGACTTTTCAAGACCGTTTGTTCTCTCTGTGGATGCATCTCTGGATGGCCTAGGCGCTGTTTTGTCCCAACTGCCTGTTGGAGAAGATCGGGCTCGTCCCATTGCTTTTGCTAGTAAGTCCCTTAGCAAATCTCAGCGGAGATATCCTGCCCATCGGTTGGAGTTCATGGCCCTGAAGTGGAGCGTCACAGAGAAGTTCAGTCACTAGTTGAAAGGGCACAATTTCACAGTGTGGACTGACAACAACCCACTTACTCATGTATTGACGAAGCCCAAGCTTGATGCTTATGAGCTGCGCTGGGTGGCCAAGCTGTCGTCTTACTCTTTTGATCTGAAGTACATCCCAGGCCCAAAAAATATTGTGGCTGATGCCCTGAGTCGTAGTCCCTTCACGTCCTCTGTCAGTAGACGACTCATTGAGGAACCTTACAGTAGTTTGGTACAAGAGGCAGAAAGTGCTGAAGCGGACAAGATCCAGGATGTGCTGAGACTCGGGGCCCAACACCTTCAAGTGGTCCAGCAGCCGAGGCCGCTGCTCATGGCGTCAGGCTGTTGCGGGTCGGCTGAAGTGGAAGCTGCCCTCATGTGTCACAGTGACTGGGAGAAGAACACGGGACTGAGAGCTGCACACCTAGCTCACTGTGTCCAGCAGTTGCAACCTCCAGGTCAAGACTCGCTGCCTTCATTCACCTTGCACGAGTTGGAAGACCACCAACTTCAAGACCGCATGATTTCCGGAATTCTGCCATTTTTGACTCGCAAGAAACGCCCTTCCAGACGGGACAGGTCCAACATGGATGCTCGGCAGTTGACCTTGTTGAAGCATTGGGATAGACTTAGGCTTAGGGATGGGATCCTGTACAGGGAGTCGAGGGACCCTGTCAGTAAGGTGAAGACATTTCAGTTGGTCTTACCGGCCAGTTTAAGGGACAAGGCCTTGGAGGGAGTTCATGATTTGGCGGGACACCAGGGTCAGGCCAGAACTCTCCACTTGGCTAGGCAGCGTTTTTTCTGGCCCAGCATGGGTCGTGATGTACAGGAATATGTTCGGCATTGTGATAGGTGTGTGCTTGCGAAGACACCAGAACCTTCAGCACGTGCTCCTTTACAGAGTATTAAGTCGTCAGCCCCAATGGAGCTCGTGTGCATTGACTTTTGGCCAGCAGAAGACAAGAACAAGAGGTCTGTCGACGTACTGGTGGTCACGGACCATTTTACAAAGATGGCCCATGCATTCCCTTGCCGGAACCAGACTGCCAGACATGTCGCCAAGAAGTTGTGGGACTGTGTCTTTTGTGTCTACGGGTTTCCTGAGCGGATCCACTCCGACCAAGGCCCCAATTTTGAGAGTGAACTGCTGTCCGAACTGCTGCGACTCTCTGGCATTGCTAAGTCCCACACCACGGCCTATCACCCTATGGGCAATGGTGGAACTGAACGATTCAATCGCACCCTTGGCAACATGCTGCGTGCTCTCCCCCTCAGAGCCAAGCAAGAATGGGCGCAACAGATCCACACATTGACATTTGCCTACAATGCCACTGTTCACGAGACCACGGGTTATGCCCCGTTCTATCTAATGTTTAGATGTGTCCCACGATTGCCTGTGGATGTGCTTTTCAAGTCTGTCCTCCATGATCCCCTAATTTCGGATTTTAGCACCTACTCCAAGACTCTCTTATCATACCTGTCGGAGGCAGCCAGAGTCGCCCGACTAAACACCGACAAAGAGCAAGAACATCAAGCTCGTCAGTACAACAAGAAGATCAAAGGTGTCGCTCTGATGGTTGGCGATCGAGTGCTCCTTGCTAATAAAGGGGAGCGTGGCAAGAGGAAGCTGGCTGACAAGTGGGAGCCTGTGGTTTACACAGTTGTTGAATGAATGCCCTCCATTCATGTTTACAAGATCAAGGACTCCTCAGGACAGCAGAAAGTTGTACACAGAAACCTGCTATTGGACATTTCCTTCCTTCCGGTTCGTGATTCGCTGGACAGTCAGTCAGTGTCCCCGTCCTCTTGTGATGACTTGAGCATGGCGGATGGATTGAGCAGCTTACAGCGGGAATCCTCCCTGGTGCGAACATCTCTGTGGGTCTCGACCGAGTCCCAATGTGCTGCACCTGACTCATCTGACTTACCTGATTTTCCTGCTGACGCACAGGACTTTCCAGTTGACCTTGACGAGACTCAGACCATGTTTAGTGGGGGTGTTGACTTGCATTCAACCCTTTTGCCTGTTGTCCTTCAACCTCCTGTTGATCCTCAGTCTACTTCTGACTTACCTGACCTTGACCGACCGTTACCGCGGAGTAGTGTGATCACTCGTGTGGGTAGGGTGATTAGACCTGTACATCGGCTTATTGAGACCATGGCTTAGTGACTTTGCTTAGGACTATTACTGTCTAGAACTGGTTATCTGGTAGTACGAGATGCTTAGTTCATTTAGGCGTACGTATGTTTTACGGATGTTTGTTGGTTTTGTGCCCTAGTATGGTGGGACCAGGGTTTTGTGGTGTAGGCCGCACCGCATTTTTTCCTTTGAGGGTCTGGAGGCCTGATCAACCTCTCTACTCTTATTGATCTGGTTGACAGATAGTTTTCTAACTGAAGTGGGATGAGATCCTTCTGTGTCCGGTGTTATTTGAGATTATTGGTGGTATGGTAGTATTGGTGTGTTTAGTGATTTTGGTGAAATTCAGGGGGGGTGTATGTAACGAGTTTAAAGCATTGTTAATTTCACCAAAACACTTAGAGCGTCATTGTTATATTGTATGTATAAATATGTTA
The DNA here is from genome assembly GCF_027744805.1 of Dunckerocampus dactyliophorus. Taxonomy (NCBI): domain Eukaryota; kingdom Metazoa; phylum Chordata; class Actinopteri; order Syngnathiformes; family Syngnathidae; genus Dunckerocampus; species Dunckerocampus dactyliophorus. Next base: position 22,785,498 of record NC_072830.1, on the reverse strand, counting down.
GTGTACTGGTTTTGTGTGGTGCGAGTGTTGCGTCAGTGTGTGCTGGAGCGTGGTGACGTCATCACGTCACGGTGCGTGTGCGCTCTCGTCCATACCTGTTTCTGGCACGGACGAGGTGAGACGTAAAATGTGCTCATTCCCCGAGAGTTGTGAGAAGTTGGTGTACTGTGTCGTTGCAGACTGGGCTGTGTTGTGTGTAGTATCATAGATGTTGAGTGAGAGTCTTCGCTGGTTGTTTCGTGTACTTTGGAACTTTAATTGCTGACAAGGTGGAGGCTAGCTTTGCTAGCACAGGTCGGCTAGCGGCCGTCTTTTCATGTCTGCACATGTGCAATCCATTTAGTATCTCCTTTTTGATTCCCAGGGGAACCAGGGAATGCATGGAGGAGCACACAGCTCACTCATTGTATGTTTCGCACAGGTATGTCATTGCACCCGTTGTACATTTGTATTATTTCAAAGTTGTATTGTATTGTGTGCCATGTGCTGTGTTCCAATGAGTATTCGATACCTGTTTCTGGCATGGACGAGGGGAACCAGGGAATGCATGGAGGAGCACACAGCTCACTCATTGTATGTTTTGCACAGAAATAAAAGACCTCAAAGACCATCAAGTCTCCTTCCTTCATAACCCACCAGAACACAACGCAGAGGAAAGTAAGGCGGGTTACATCTGCACAGGTTTTTTTTTGTTGGACTCAAATTCCAAGGATAAGAGCTGTGCTGTCCATGGAATGGATGCTGGATGCAGCCTGAAGAGTCTTCGCTGGATGAGTTCAACGCCGATGTTCACCTCTTCCCAGAAGGGTGGTAGGACCTAGGAGGATTTCCTTTCCCTTGGTGAGGATTGTCTTTTTCTTATCTCTTTTTTTTTACCTGAGATCTCGCAGTACTCTTTTTGGGGTCAGGCCTGACACCAAAATAATTTGTACAAATCAATAATTTATCAAAAAAATATAAAATTTGATGCATTAAGCCATAAATGAATACTTCACCACTTTGAGCATCAAAGGTGAAAACTGAACACAGCTGCTTTTTGCTGAAAGGACAGTGGAAAGAAAAGTGCACTTGAAAGGAAAATTTAAGACGGACATATACATTGTATCTTCTTTTCCTCGATTTGCTCGTGTCTATGACTTTGGGACTTGTGTTGTTAGTGTTGACATTTGACAAAAAAATGCACTTGTTTATTTAAAATCTCTGTGTCTCCATTGTGGTTGGAGGTATTATTCTCTCCATGTAGAGCTGTCACTGCAAATCTCCTTACGAACCTGAAGCTACTGAAACCCTAGTTATTGAATTCATATATTTTTGGAACTCTTTCATATCCAGGTCATATAGAACTAGACCAGGGGTGTCAAACTCGTGCCATGGAGGGCCGAGACACTGCAGGTTTTCTTTCCAGCCAGTCACTAAAGCAGGTGATTTTAATGATCAACACCTTCAGTTTGAGGGAAGGAGCTCATCAATTAAATCACCTGCTGAAGAAACTGGTTGGAGAGAAAACCTGCAGCGTCTCGGCCCTCCAGGGCACGAGTTTGTCACATGGGAGCTAGACCTTCCTGCACAGTCAGGTACTTAAAGGGTTACGCTCACCAGCAAGATCTCTGTCTTAATGTTCAAAAGGGGAAATATGCTCACTTGATCCAGAAGAGGAGAGGCAGGGGTTGTATTCTCCCCCACTTCCTTTTTGCAAAAACACACTGGTGAGTTCCCTCCCATTAACAATTGAACAAATTCTTCAAAATAATCCCATACCAAATGCTCCGCTGAAGGCTCTATTTCAAGCCATTTGGGGCAGCGACTGGTTCACACGGTGGACCTTTGTGACGCCTATTTCCACATACCCATACGCCTGGACCATCGCCGGTACCTGGGCTTCACCTTTCACTTGCTCCCGTAAGATAGAATGGCATCTGAGTGCGGAATAATTTACACGATTGGCTTGTGTGTGCTCGTCTATGAGCCTGGCCAACAAACACACTGCAGATGTGTTGATGCACCTCACTTCACTCGGCCCGCATTGAGTGCTGCTGGGTCTTTCTGCCACAGCGGCACATGCTGTGCCTCTGGGGTTGTTGCCTCAAAATCCTTGCATGGGTGGAGAGGTCAAGAGCTGTCGAGGAAGGTGTTCCCCTGTGCCCAGTGGGGCTCAGGGTGATTGTGAGCACAGATGCCTCCCAAACAGGCTGGGGTGCTGTCTGGGAATTCAGATCTGCCCGAGGTATTTGGCACCATGTGTGTCATGCATGGCACATCAACCCCCTCGAGATGGATGCATTTGACTTCCGGTTCCTGTTTCTGTGTATTAGCATTAGCAAATATGGACGTTTTGTGATTAAAACTATATTAAGAACACAGTTGCACTCACACAGTTTATGACAAACATGACAAGACACGCGGCATATTGTACGCTGCCTGGAAAATGCATGTAAAGCGAGGCAAAATTTGGGCATAAATATTCAAAGAACACGCTAACCGAGGCGGATAATAATGTAGTGCTGCTGCTTGGGCATCATTCTCAGTCTTTGCCAGATTTTATTGGCACAGTCTACCTTTTATAAAAAGAATGAACTTTCACGGTATACATAACTACACTATACATAACTAACAGATTGTTAGTTAAAATGCCATTATTAAAAAAGCAAGAAATCCACTTAACTCTTTATCTTCGAATACATTGTCACCAGTACTTCTCACTTTCATTTCTGCTAGTAACTTAGAGCATTAGTAACTTCCACCGGTGAGCGCTGGTGCTTGTAAAGTTGCCGCTCAGCCAAATGTAACAAGCGTAAATAGAACGGCTTGGTGATAAAGGGTTCAGGCAACTCCAAAACTGCACTTCAATATTATCTGGAGCAGTTCAGAATCAATATTTATCTAAAAACATGACAAATACATCAAATTTAAATAAAATACATCTACTCACCAGAGATTGTCAGTCAATCGACAGTCAATTGACAGTAAATTTGTCCTCTTCAGTCCGCCATTGTGGGTTTAACTTGGCATGGCATAACACATCCGTAAGGGACAAAGATGAGCGCATAAGATTGAAGCAACATGGTGCCATTGTTCAGTAAAGATGAGAACAGTCCTGTACGCTATAACCATTAAATCTGCACTTCAGGTAAGAAACTTTGCTAAAAATCAAATAATCATCACCCTGTTCAAACTCTTACACTTGCAGCTTCCTAAAACAAACACTTTCAGCCAGGGGTGTTGGCCAGCCGCTTGTTCTTTGTTCTTTCTAATGAGATATATTATTAGATATTACACTGATATGATTTGTCACCTATAAGTTCACAAAGCTTGTATACAGTAGCTTATAGTGCAATATACTGACCTACGTTGGACTGCTTTTAACATCTTTTAATGTACAAGTGGCCCTCACATCAACTTTGTGTGCTCTATCAATATTTACATTTTTTTTTATTTGAGAATTTTATTTATTGCAGAATTACCTGCCAGTTGATTGCAAATTCATTTTCATGCTTCATTTTGAAAATAATTTAATAGTAATAAACAACAGAGAGAATTTTAGGAGAAAACAGTTGTTCTCTTTATGTACAAAAAAACGTACAGACAGCAGACCAAAACCATAGCCCAAATACCGAGGTACAGATAGTACCGTGGGTTACCTGGGCCATTGCACTCCTAGTGTTCACATACATGTATGTCAACTATCATTTTTAATCGCTGGTTTCTTTATGGCACTATCGCTAACCATGACTCTGCTAGCCAAAGGTAGCCAATGTACTGTATTTGTCTCTGTGCTTCCTTAATAGACTTAATATTATTATTAATCAAACCAACTGTGGCACCCCAGACTTCAAATGCCATTAAAGGTGGTCAAATTATTTCAAATTGAGGCTGCAGTTGGCAAAGATGAGGCATCAATTGCACCATCTGCGAAGATGAGGCATTCATTGCAAACTAACTCGCAGTTTTCCTGTGGGCCCTTGTTATCTAAAGTCAAGTACAGTAAAACCTTGTCTGCATATATGTGGGAGTTATGTGAGTTATTTATAGTTTATATAATAAAATATGTCTTTATAATTTAGAGTATCTGACGTGTTTATATAATAAAAGTGTTGCACTTTACACTTTACTTCCTACTGCACTCCCAGAGAGGAACTGAGACGCTCCAGAATACTCCATGGATAAATATTTGTCTACTTGCGTTGGTTCTGAAGCCAAACTCATCAATTTGATGGCAGTTTTTCAACATATCCATCACACTGTGAAATGAAGATACATCCATCATAATCCAAGACATGTTCAACAGAACTGAATCATTTGTTATTCTTCCTTCAGTGCCTCGACGCCTTAATTTGTCACAAAAATGTGAGATAAATGTATGTACCAGCGGTGTCATTAGACCTATTTTAGGGGAGGGTGAAGCCTCACTAAAATGTTCTTAAGCCCTAGGAAATAACTTGGTCTTGTTTTACAAAAAAGTGCAGACAAACTCAGAATAAATTGGGCTCTAAATGAGAAAGAAGTATTTGTAAAATAAGGCACTGTGCCAATATGTGGATTTTTTAAATTTTTTTTATTCTTATTACTGTAAACATACTGTTCCTGTAGAAAAAACAGGCTAAAATAATAATAACTTTCGCTTACATCCTGTGCATCCTCTGGGGGCTAAGCCTCCCTGTCCTTAAAACCTAGTGGTACCTCAGGTACAGTATGTACTGTATCAATATATAGCTGTAAGTGGCGTCCTATTGCTACATACCAAAGTATTTTCAGCCATTGTATTCTGTACAGTATGTTGATTTATTAACCAATTAAGTTGTATAACTTAAATAAACCCTGTGACATTATTCACAAGGTTATTGCAAGATGGCATTATCATATCCCTGTTGCTACCTTGCTAGTTTTTATGACGGTTGTCATTTATGACAGTTTTCATGTGTAGCGCCAAACAGGTTCAGGCCCAAATCCTTACTAATCTCGTCATGTTTGGAGGTGATGTGAGCTTCTGGAGTGGTGTTATTACCTTGTGATGTGTAAGGGCAAACAGCACTCTTCACCACAATGCTTCGTTCACCATCTGTGACAAAAACTTGAAAGCATTGTGATTTGTCCAAAGCTGATTCAAATGGATTATCATAAACGCCTCAAGAGAAAAGCAGCTATAACTGACGACCATGCATCTATCCTTTTCCCAGGACAAGGGTTATACACCTTATCCTTGTCCTCATAAAGCTTTCTTGCTTGTAATGATGCTGCTGGTATTTACATATTTACAGTAATCCTTGGTTTATCGCGGTTAGTTGGTTCCAGACCTGACCGTGAGAAGTGAATTTCTGCAAAGCGCGATTCCTTATTTATAAATGGAATGTTTTCATAGTTAGAGCATAGATACTTTGTAAATCCATTTTTGTAAACAATATTAGTGCCCTTTAGACATTGAAATAACACCCCTATAGTCACCTTTACACTCGTATTACCCAGTATATCAGACAGACCACTCTGGTGCTAGAGGAGCTGAGTGAGGGACAGACAGGAAGGGGTTCAGAGCTGAGTTTCAGCTTAGCCTGGGTTACGGCTGCAACACTAGCCCATGTTTTTATTATGGAGTTTTATTCAAAGATTAGGTGAATGTATGTATTGTATATATTTAAGCTATGTATCATTTTGACTTTGTGTGGATTACAGAAAATTCAAAATAAATTCAAACTTGTGCACCCAATTCTTGTTTATAAAAAGAAGTCAAATAAGGTGTAAGGTGTACAGTATCATAATTCCACCCTGAGAAAAGCCCAACATGTAAATGACATTCAGGCCAATAATGAGTGCATGGAAACTTCTGACCACAACGTTCAATATGGTATATAAAAAAAGTAAATGTATTTTGTGTAACTCTAGAATATGCCAATGTACTTTCCTGACCGAGATAGCACACCTCCATACACACTAGCACACATACATACATAAGCCTGTCTGGTTGGCAGCTCTCAATGTTGAGTGGCCACTTTACACGAGACAGGATCGATACAGGGGAGTGAATTGCCAATTTCAGTTTGTTCTATTGAAACCGGCTCAGTTCTGCAATCCAGAGGGAGAGCACCTGAAATTGGCAGTGGCAGAGTGGAATTGGATTTGTAAAGAGAGAAACGCTGATGAGTGAGCAGAATGATCAGTCAAGGAGTGAGGAAAATGGTGCTATTCAAGACGTACTAATGTTCTTGTTGCACACACAAGCACTGTAAAAGTACACCTCAACACTGATGTTAGAGCATCTAAACCACCTTTGCTCATGATATCATCTTGCTGCATTGTGTCAACTGAATTGTTGACAGGGCAGATGGAGGTAGTCTTAAAATATGTACATGATTGCCATCTGATGCCATACATTTGTTGTATTTGGATGGCACGACGTTCGAATCTCCGTTGGGCATCTCTGTGTGGAGTTTGCATGTTCTCCCCGTGTGTGCGTGGGTTTTCTCCGGGTACTCCGGTTTCCTCCCACATTCCAAAAACATGCATGTTAGGTTAATTAGAGACTCTAAATTGTCCATAGGTATGAATGTGAGTATGAATGATTGTTTGTCTATATGTGCCCTGTGATTGACTGGCGACCAGTCCAGGGTGTACCCCGCCTCTCGCCCGAAGTCAGCTGGGATGGGCTCCAGCATACCCGTGACCCTAGTGAGGATGAGCGGCATAGAAAATGGATGGATGGACGGATGGATGGATGGATGGATGGATGGATGACACCAGCAGCTATTGGTTAGAGTAGCTGTAGGCTTGTAGGTATAGAACAAACAAGTGAGGACAGTATCCAATCAAAAGGCGTTTTTGTTAAATTGTATTTAACACAGAACAGTTTTAACACAGAATTGTAAATTTATTTTCATACAGCGCGGTTTTCTGAGTAATTTATTTCATGTTTGTTATCTGTCCAGGAGCACAGTGGCGTCACTCCCCTGTGCGTCATTCAAACAGCCTGGTGGGCACGGCTGTCATAATTCCAATCTCTTCACCAGTTTATAGGGTAGTAGTGGTTGAATGCTTTGAATTCAGTATGGCAGTATGTTGTTGGACAAACCAGGACAAAGAATCTCAGCAATTCTGGCTCTGTAACTAATACAATGAAGACTTTCAGATATTTTACAAAAACATGACATTTACATTAGAAATCAATGTAAACATAACCAGCTGCATGATGCTATTGTTTATGTGAATGATTACATTATCATTTATAACAAATTAATTTTTACATTTTTCTTACCGGAGTATAAGTCGCAAGTCAAAAAAACATACTATAAGTTGCATTTATTTAGGTATTTATTTCACAAAATTCAAGGCCAACAACAGACATTTGATCAATGTCTGATCTGAATTCTAAGGCAAGTTATTTAACTACACAATAGCACACAAAACAACAGGTTGATAAGGTTTCTGGTATGTTGAAGTAACATTTGAAAAGACTCAATTAACATAACAAGCCAGCGAGTCCAACAAGCATGTTACCAGCAAGTAAATTCACCAATCTCCTCATCTCAATCCACATTATCGAATCCATGTTAAATTATACAGTAATCCCTCATTTATCACGGTTAATTGGTTCCAGACTGAAATAGGATTCCTTATTTATAATAGCATAGAAATCATTTACAACTTTGTAAATATGTTTTCTGACATTATTAGAGCCCTCTAGACATGAACAAACACCCCTACAGTATATTCACCATGACACTCGTATTACCCAATATAGTAGCAATAAGAGTAAAGAAGCCATTTAAAACATAAACGCTCGTGTGTGTTGTTATAAATGTATCCCCTACGGGAGCGGTGTGGCGGGCGAACAGATAGTGACGCCGGGGCTTCAGAGTTAGGTTTTAGCTTGCCGTAGGTTACGGCCGCAACAGTAGCTTGTATTTTTACTAGGGATTACTGTGCTTGCTGTGAGATTATTCAAACCTGCAATAAAAGGCTGTTGTTGTTGTTGTTGTTGCTGTTGGGAAATTTGAACCGCATGTGACGAGGGACAGACTGCATATATTTTGATATTTAAGTTGCAGGACTAGACAAAAGAAATGAACAAAATTGTAACTCATAATTTAGATAATACGGTAAGAATTTGATATCCAATGTTTAGTGATATACTATATCACAAGTTACTTTTACGTCAAATTTAGAACACTGCGAAAGATAATCTGCACAAGTACGGTATGTAGCCTACCCAAGTTTAGCATTTTATTCTTGTGCCCAATATGCAAGGCTAACTTTAGCCTGATGTTTTAAATACCCAACATGATTATGATCCAAGGCAGTCTGTGTTTCATCAGATATAGTCTTGGGAAATCACAGTGTGGCAACATGTTTCAAAAGACCAAAATAAATCTCAACAGCTCAAGCGTGTACAATAGGCAAAGGGAAGATGAGTGTCTTGCCTTGCATATTTGCAGCCGGACTGCTAAATGAAGACAATTGTGTCGCTGTGATAGTGTCACAACAGAGGGACGGTAATCTGTCTTTTCCCCACAAAGCCTGGAAACCTTTATGACAAGACAAAAGCTGTGTGGAAATGAACAACAGCAGAGCTCTGTGGGGAGTTCCTTGGAAAAAAAAAAAACTTCTTTGCAGCAACTTATTTGAATGAACCTCACGCCTTAATGCGCACAGTAGTTGGCACCAACATACCTAACAGATGGGCAAAGCGACGCTCAAGGTTAGGAAGATACCCGATAAGTGTTACACTTTTGTATGCTCATTTCAGAGCATGCACTTAGACCATTAAACTGTGGAACCTCTAAATATAAACAACCTGAAGTTGTGTAGTTTAGTCTTTCTGTGAAGAGACCACCAAAGCATGAGCAGTTATCTCCCTCTGCACATTCGCTAAGGCAGTGTGCGTGCGTGTGTGTGTGTGCGTGTGTGTGTGCAAGGTCAGAACAGATCATGTGCATTATAAGGTATCTGGCTTGAGGAGAACTTTGTTCAGGACAGTGTGGACAGAGCCGAGGTAAGACAACAGCTGCCGTTATTCACCAACAGCAAATGAATCATTTATACTCCATGTATCTACATTATTAATTTGTACGACAAGTGAACTGTCTTTTCATTGTAGCCAGATTGTAGCACTTGTTCTGCCGCTAAATGATTCACAGTCAAGAAGTCTAGTGCGGTGCTGTTGGGATTAATTTTAAGTGTAACCTCAGCTCATGCAAAATTAATAATGAAGCTACTTTAAAACCTGTTGCAACAAAAGAAAAGCATGTTGCATTATTTGCAGCCTGTTTATGACAGGAGAGAAGCCAGGCAATGCGGGTGCCTTTGCTTGTATCGTAAATGATCTGGCAGAAGTTTACGAGGATGGTTTGATTACTGGAGTGCAAATCCTTTTTTTTTATAGCTGAAAGATTCACTGTGCTTTTCAGGCTGAAAGAGTGAAAAGTTGTTTCATAGAACCTGATCAGTGCTTGCATTAAGCTACTTGGTTTGTAGTGTGCAGCCATATCTGTGTATCCTAACGAATATACACATATATGGCCATGGTAAGGGTTTTTATTTGTTTCGGACAAGTTACTTTGTGGAATAACCAATGATTACGGTTGTACAATTCAACATGTCCAAAAAAAAAATACTGATAGTTCACATCCTGCATATGTGTCGCCGTTGTGTAATAGGGAGAGAACATAATATAGAAAGTGTAGCAATTGATAGCTGGCTAGTAATGAAAGGAAGAAAGAAGGAAAAGAAGTGTTCAAAAATGTTTTAAAATACATATCAATAAGTAATAAGAAAAAAAAATTGAATAAATTCTAAACAAATACATAGACATTAAAATAAATGAAAACAAATATAAAAAAATAAAAATAAATAAATATAAATACAAATATAAAGATAAATTAAAAATAATTGAACACAGTAACTTATTGAATAATTAGAAATGAATGAAATACAGTATATTGTTTGATATTGTTGCAATTAATTATTAATAATTGACGGCTAGAATGAATGTTTCTTTTGTGGTAGTCATCCGTGTAGTTAAAGCAGTTGCTGCTAATATCGGCAAGTGGATCTATTTTATTCTCCAAGTTCAGTTTTCGCTATTGTAGAAAATGTGCTAAATGAAAGGATTTGTGCTATGGGCATAATTGTGTTGCTGTGTTTTCCCATCTCTGCCTTATATTGAATGTTGGCGGGCACTTTTCGCTGGCACATAATGTGCATCTGACTCGGAATCATACGGGGGTATGAGCACGTTTGTCTCTGTCTTTGCCCTCGCTTGATCTTCAAGGCACATTAAACAGGATGGCAATAAACGTGTAATTCACCCAAATAGACACATAGCCACACAAGCAGCTTGACATTCACCTCGTTTCTGTCTCCAATAGTACATTGGAGTGAAGCTTAATGGCTCGAGTGCTATGATGAATGTCTTTGAAATGACGAGGGCAAACCTGTCTGCAAGTTTGGGCAGTTAAACATGGGCAAAAGTTTTAGGACATCTTCCCATGGAAGGAACTGAAAATGGAAAAGTAGCAGTTTTGTTGGAAGTGTAGTGGTTCATATAGTTGACTTGGGATGACACGTGTCCTGTGGCTATGAGATCATTGTGGATACATGGGAATACCGTAGTTTTAACAGCCCAGGTCATGATGGCGGAGAGGCCCTAGTTCATCTAGTTTGTCCCAAATGGCCTTTTTCAATATAGTCCCAAAGAGTTGGAAGTCAACTGTCTTGGTAATCTGGATATTTAAGATTCGAGGAGGGTCTTCCCCCATCCCTTTTTTTCCAATTACTGTTTCCGCCTCTCTGAACTTCAGATACGTTTCGTCGATGTTCGTGTTAAAGGTTACTTGTTGTTAAAACCCAAGCTTATAGCAGAAAAAAATAATGTCCACATACAGTATGTAAGCATTTTTTTATGTCCACGAGTGTGTAATCCTGCCAATGGGCCTCATTAGGCAGGAAAGAATGTGTGACCTTTGAGACCTTGCCTTTGGAGAGCTTGGTGTCATTACTGGGTGCTAATGTTGTTGGCCTTTCTAATCACTTAGCTTGCATGCCTTTGCTTTTGTGGTTTTAGATGGGGAGAAGACGGTTCTCAGATTTGGAGGTGACTCTAATGGTCATGTTCGCATTGATGTTGGCAACAGCCATTGCTTTAATAGTTCTGTTTGCTACTGGCGAACCTGGAACGATTAAGGATGGTAAGTGGAACGAGCGAGTGTGTGTGAATGTACATAAAACATGAACAGAACTTGTTTTTGGTTGCCGCAGGTATTAATGGAGCACTCTAATAAGGTCCTTTACATACCCTCATACATTTGTCCCAACTCAATAAAAAAGATCACCTTCCCAAAAACTACTGTAAAAATATTAAATATTTATATTTTTCCCATTTTAAAAAGTCTTTCGTCTTCCACCTGAAATATACACATCATATATTAAGGATGCTCCGATCAGGGTTTTATGCTGCCGATTCTTATGCCGATCATCCATGAGAGAAATCGGACGATACCGACACCAATCACATGGATTAATTATACATTTTTCTATTTATTTATGATGAGTGCTATTGACCACGGGTGCCGTATAAGGGGGAAATGTCAGGACAATTCCAAGGTCCCCTAACTCCCAGAGGCTCAAAAAATTAGTAATTACTAATAAAAATGAGTAATTAATTCATAAAAAAGGCGGGAACACAGAATTTCTGGTTACTGGCCTGCCTTTGGCTGATATGAAATAAGGAACCATAAAATCACCTTGAATTTAGATGAAAACATACTTGACTTACTTTTTCAAGAGGACATATACCACTCGTGAAACTTACAGAGGATGAGATGCCTTCATTAAGGAGACTTTGGATGTGAGATGGAGTACATTGGTGGAGCCCTTCCACTAGCGAGTGAGAGAGTAGTCAGCGAACCCGGTGTCTTCCACCGCTGAGAAAGGCTGGCCATCTCGTCCGATGATTCAATTATTTTTCGGGTTTTTTGCTTAGCCTTTTGACTGTCAGTCGCATACGGGCGCGTGCTGTCCAGCATTGTCAAGTGTTTGTTCTTCAAATGCCGTATTAAAGTAAAGCTTTTTAACGTGCTACTGCCGGGAGATATTTTTCATGGCATGTGTTGGCAGGTAAGTTCCACACGGCAGACATGCTTGTTTTTGTTATGGCATGCCTATACAGTGTGAAGAAAGGTGGGCGGAGGACGCTGCCCAAGACCTTAGTTAGGGCTAGACACTGCACTTGCACGCCGAGATTGCTGCAGCCTGCAATAGTACTAGCCACATGTGATCGGCTTTTGTGATCACGGTATTTATCGGCATATCCGGGGACGATCGATCGGAGCATCCCTAATATTATTTTTATCTGGGGGTTTTTAACCCGGCCGAGTGGTTAGCATGTTGGCCACACAGTCAGGAGATCCAGTCCATAGGTATGAATGTGAGTGTGAATGATTGGCTGGCGACCAGTCCAGGGTGTACCCCGCCTCTCGCGCGAAGTCAGCTGGGATAGGCTCCAGCATACCTCCACGACCCTAGTGAGAATAATAACCCACCCATCCATAGAAAATGGATGGATGGATGGGTGGGTTTTTAACCCATTAAAGGTCAGTATGTGTTTTTGTTTAAATTGATGGAAAAACAAAAAATGAAAATCATTTCAATAAAATACATTTCAAGGAGTATTTGTTTATTGTTATGATTAATAAGGCCTGAGACAGGTCAACAATTGCCAGTAACATTTGATTTTCATTGATTTTCATTTAAAACAGAAATTCACACTCAAAGCTCTAAGGAAAAAAAATCAGATTCCAGAAAGTGCTGTTAATATACAATATTTTATAAGAAATAAGGCTTTATGTGTGTAAAAATAATATAAAAAATGGTATAGATAAAAAGATAAATGTTTCAGTGGTTTTCAATAGGAGTTGTGTCAGTATTTGTGAAATTTTTACCATTTTAGGCTAATTTAAGGAATAAAAATGACAATTGTAAATTATAAAAAAAAAATGATTATCCTGCTGTCCTAGCAAATGTGAACTGTATCCATACAAAATAGCTTGAAATAAACAGACAAAACAAAAATGAATGGCACAAAATTTCCCTAGTTGGAGTAGATTTTATTTTACTAACAGAGCTACAGTATATATATAGTTTGTAATAATAACAACAACACTTAACCCACTGAACAATTTGTAACTATTTTTTGTTATCTTTTGGCAGAGACAACTGAGGTATTTGTTCCACTCTGTCCAAGCATTTCTTTTGCAGAAAGAGTGGATTGTTTCCCTGATGCTGGAGCCTCCAAGGTATGTTTGTCAATCCACTTAGGACAACATTTACAATGAAAAGTTTTGTTTTTGAGATTGTAGACCAGATGTGTGCAAACCTTTTCCACCAAGGGCCACATACTGAAAAATGAAAGGATGCAAGGGACACGGTGATATTTTGTAAAGCAACACACGCAGATATGCTAAGAAGTTATTTACATTTCAAGAAAAAACTACATCTGAGCTTTGTCATTTAGGTAAGAAAGCGTATTAGTGTGAACTTTGGTATTTGCTGTTTTTTTTTTTTTTTAAAGTTACCAAATATTTCAAGTTCCTTCTTAAACAATCTTCATAAATGTTCTTGTCATAACATTATGACTTTATCCCCATAATATTCTGACAATGTAAAAAATTACAACTTTATTCAGTGTTTTGTTTGCTGTTAATATTGTAACTTGAAAAACAATAAACATTTTATTTGATATTTCAACTTTATGCAAGTAAAATGCACTCATCAATATTTTTCCTCATAATATTACAATATTATTCTTCTTAAAATACTTTTCTCTTCTTAAACTTTTTTCTTACTGTTTTGACATTATTCTTGAAAAATGTTTTCTTAAAAACCAAAAAAAAAAAAAAAAAATTATATTTTTAGAATGTGCCGCAGACACCTAAAAAAAGAGGCGTCAGCCGTTAATGGCAGTTGGGCAGCACTTTGGACATCCCTGCTTTAGACATACTAGAGTGTATACACAACAGCAAAGACTTGATTTTTTATTTTATTTAACTTGTCACTATTAAAGGAAATAGGTATTATTTAGTTCCAAAAAGTACGCAAGTTCATTAAAAAGTAGGCCTTATCATTAGGAATGTGTCTTTTTGGGGTTGTTGTTAAATGTCCACACCATCTTTATTTTGAATCCTAGTGTAGAGAAAATATACCAATACTACTGTTGGTATGATCAAAATCTCACCTAATTTTATATTGTTTCAACAGGAAGGATGCAAGCAGCGTGGATGTTGCTGGAGTCCACTGGATGAACGAAATGTACCCTGGTGCTTCTTTTCCACCAACCACGGATACACCGTTGAATCAGTGGAGCAACCTGATCCTTATGGTAAAGTCTTGTGACCCGTGTTGATGAGCTAAAACATGGGTCAGGCACCTTTTTGGCTAAGAGAGCCATGAGAGCCACATATTTTATATTTTAAAATGTATTTCTGTGAGATTCAAATCATTTTTTTAACATTGAATACAACTAAATGTGTGTATTTTTAAGAAGAAAATGTGGTTTTCATTGTTCTTCCTCGGGCCATTAAACTGAACGCCATTCGGGCACTGTTCTACATGTGACGTAATCCCCGAGAGGCTGCTATGGGCAGTTTTTTAACGCTCTTCTTTGGCACTTTTTTTAAATTATTATTATTTTTTTTTTTAGCAACAGTCTGGTTTTAGCAATAACTTTCCAACTGGAACAGGACCAGACTCACCTGTTGTAAAGCAAAACTGTTCCGGCAAAACAATCATACAGTTCACTCATACTGCATGACTGAACTGCTGAACAGGACAGGCAAGGAAAGGCAAGAACACATGGTAATTCATGGTTCTTTACAGAAAAGAAGGTAAAATTGCTTCATAAAATTATTACATAAAATTACATAAATCATTCCATAAAACAAATAAATTAAAAATGAATTAAAATTGAAGAGTTCAGATAAAATACTTTCAATTGTCATATACACAGTTGAATAGGAGTGTTTTCAGCCTGGATTTGAACATTGCCAAAGTTGAGCATTGTCGCACATTTTCTGAAAGAAAGTGAAGATTATGTGAAGATTTTGGGAGCATAAAACTGAAATGCAACCTCACCGTGTTTAGTCCTCACACTCGGCACCCGCAGGAGACTGAGCTTCTCAGAGCCCAAGATGGTTCATGTGGCTCGAACATGTCAGAGATGTACTTTGGCGCAAGACCATGAAAAGACTTATACACAAAAAGCTGCTGATGTTATTGATCTAATGTGGCTGTTAAGTTCATATCTGAGTCCATTATTACCCCCAGATTTCTAACCTGATGATAAGGTTTTAGAGAAAGAGTCTCACGGTGACTAATTATACTTTTGTTTTGTTTCTGTGGGCCACAGACAATGATTTCAGTTTTGTTCAGCTGGAGAAAGTTTTTGCATCCACACACTCATCTGCTTGATGTAGTGACAAAGTAAATCTGCTGGACTCTGTTCACCTGTTCTCAGTGACATATAGATCTGAGTGTCGTCTGCATAGCTGTGGTAGTACACATTGCAGCTGCGTATTAGCTGGCGTAAAGGAAGCATGCGCAGATTAAAAAATAGGGGTCCCAGGATTGACCCCTGGCGAATCCCACATGTCATAGCCCATTTGGTCTGAGACACAGTTACCAATTCTTTTATATGAGGTTTAGCAACACAGAGGCCCTTAGTGTCTCAGACAGCAGCACTGACGCTGTTGGGAATAACAGCTATGGACACCGATGGTGGGGGCAGAGCTGGGGAGCTTTGGTTGGTGGAGTGGGCTGAGGAGGCCGAGGGGCCCATTTCTTTTTTGATGATAGAATCCTTGATCTTGCCATGTCTGGAGTGAGAGGAAACATTTTAATCCCTGATTTCACCAAGGTTTTAAAACGGTCAGGAAATCTCAGGGGTGATGTTGGAGACAGGAACAGTAGTGAAGCATCTCTGGAGGGTGTAGATGCAGCAGGTGGGTCCCAGGCCTGTAGTGAGGCCTGTGGTGAAGCTGAGGGAGGAGCTACTCCATCTGAAACCTGCGTTCTGGATTCTGGTTGCTGTGGCTGAATCCTTTGCTGGGTCCTTGGGTGGCGAGGCAGGAGTTCTTCTCACGTCTCTCGGTGGCAGCAAAGGATCTGGTCCAAGCCCCTTGTGATGCCTCAAAGCGTGTAGGCGGTTATCTGTCAGTCGTCTCACTCCACCTCTGTTCAGGTGTGTAAACAGCTCCTCTCTTTGCCAGAAGAGATTGAAATTCTCAATGAAGTGCAGTCCTCTGGACTCACAGACTCTGAACAGCCATGTGTTCAACTGAAGCAGCTGGCTGAATTTGCTCATCCTCTTGTCGATGTTTGGAAGAGGTCCACTGATGAACGTTGATATTGCCCCTTTATCAAGACTCTCAAATACTTCATTAAGTCTTTTTTAAGGTTTCAGACTGTTGATGTCTGACATCCACTGCATCCACATGAACAATCAGGTGTTTCACCCCTTGGTGTTTTGCCAGTTCCTCGGGTATCAGTTTTGTAATGTCAGAGACAGTGGTACTTGGATACTGGAAGTCACTATTCTGTTTATGTTTGTGTTAGGTATGGCTCCGTCTCCAAGCACCAGAGTATCTTTAAACTTGACACTTGGCACAGTTTTTCTGTCTGCCACTTTGTGCTGACTTCATGGTGACTGTTATGCACAGTGATTTGAGAGTTTTCTCTCTGTTTGTTATACACAGTCACATTTGGCTCTGACAATGGCAAAATCTGTTTGTTTGCTTTATTTCGGGTGATGTTAAATCTCCATAGATACCAACATTTTGACTTGGCTTCGTCTTAGCACCAAGAGTAAGAGGGTTGGGCATCGCTTGAATTTGAATGATTCAGATTCCGATTCCGATTCCTTGTTTCGATTCCGGTTCCTAACGATGCTTGAAAGAGTAAGGGGCAATAAAGGTTTGCATGGTTTAAATGAGGACGCTAACCAGAATTCTTTTTGGATGAAATGTCTGAACTTCTCCATGAATTGTTTAATGATTTTGACTTTTTTTTAATCAACTTTACTATGAATTTCTTACAGGGCTATTTTCAACCAACATATAAATATCAAACCACTCAATTTGAATATAAATGTTATGAAGTTTCTTTCTGCAAGAGTACACATTCACAAAAGATATAGTTATAGCTAATATAGTTAATGAAAAAACACACGTGTGTGATGCTGCAGCCACTTAAACATGTGCAATCAAACAACTTGTAAAAGATTTGTCTATGAAAAGTACACAGGCTAATGTTATCACTAAGCAATAGTATACTTTGTTTGCTACCTCAATGTTGGTGTAAGCTATTTTTCTGACACCCTTATTTTGTAATAAGTAAACAGGATGTAGCCAACGGAGCTCTTATTTTGAAGGCCGGAAGTGTGTTGTGTGGGTTGAGAAGTTTTGAACGCTGCTAAACAAGACTAGCTGTGCACATGAATAAACTTACCTCCTAGAGCCGTAGCTCCCGTCCTTTATTTACACTGAACTGCCACAACAGTGGGCACCCTGAAAGCCTCGGTTACATCGGCATGAGACAGTCGTCAATTAGTGTTTGACTTCCCTGATTCTGACTGCTTCCAGGAAGTCCAACGTAGCGCATCAAAGACAAGGTATTCATGTTATTTCGCTAATTGTTTTCCATTTTTCTTTGCATATCCCCTTTGACAATTGGCGTAACCCTTGGGATACACGTACCCCACTTTGGGAACCTAGGCTACAGCCTAGCCTTTTCAAAATAATAGCTGCAGTTCTTTTAAAGATGTTTTGTACTCTCGCTTTTTTTTGTAACATAACAAATTGCCATACAAGTAATCATTATCTGCTCTGAATTGTAACCTGGACCTTGCTTTTATTGTGTTTTATTGCAGTAATGAAGGCGAGTTTGAAGAGAATGACCTCTCCTTCCTTGTTTGGAGCAGATATACAAGAGCTGTCATTTCATGCTGAAATGCAAACAGACAAACGACTTCGTTTTAAGGTGTGCAGGTTAAAATTTGAACATTTGCCACACAAACACATCATTACACATCGACAGAGAAAAAAGGTCAAATAATTTATTTTTAGCATGAAAAAGTACAAGCCCAGAGATGTGTAACCACACTTTCTTACTAGCTGTGGTCTACTTAGATATCTGATGCCCGCAAGCAGAGGTTTGAGGTGCCCCATGAACACGTCAGCAGCCTCAGCAATCACCCGACCAGCCCCATTGGCGACACACTGGAGATCAGACACAACCCTTTTGGCCTGGTTGTCCGCAGGAAGGAGAACAACAAAGTTCTGTGAGTGCTCACTCCTCTGTGATTATTCTCTCTTAGATTAGACTTCGTGGGGATGGAACAGTGGTAGTAGTTTTATTGTGGACAGTCACACAGTAAGAGCATCAAAACGCTATAAAGTGGTACCTTGGATTTTGTTACTAATTTGTTCCAAAACCAAATCGTCTGAAAACTGAAAAAAATGTTCCCAAAGCAAACAATGTAAAAGCCAATTAATCCATTCAAAACACCCATAAATGTTAACACAAAACACTTTCAAATTAGAACAATTACAGTTTTCCATGCAGAAAAAAATGCAAAATGTGTAGGAGAAGCGAGGCAACATTTTGGCAAAAATCTTTGTCAAAAACCGAATCCTACGAAAACTGGGGTGTTTGAAAACCGATTGTGCAATCCAATGCCTTGTAGGCATACATTGTATATCATATACGTTAAAATTGTGATACGTTAAAATAGGCCACTATTGTTAAAAATCCATATTCCCACATAATAACAACTACATACCATGTTGCTTGAGTCAGGCAAATGAATCCAATTATACACACGAACTATTGTATACAGTGTTCCCTCGTTTATCATGGGGGATAGGTTCCCAAAATAGCCCGCAATAAGTGAAATCCGCGAAGTAGCCTACTTAATTTTTTTACAATTATGCAGACAACTGCAGACAGAAGACAGGGAAGAGAGAGAGACACAGCAACCTTATG
This sequence comes from Dunckerocampus dactyliophorus, assembly GCF_027744805.1. Lineage (NCBI taxonomy): Eukaryota > Metazoa > Chordata > Actinopteri > Syngnathiformes > Syngnathidae > Dunckerocampus > Dunckerocampus dactyliophorus. The sequence goes on along the minus strand of NC_072830.1, from coordinate 22,766,481 downwards.
CTAAAGCACAGAACTACAACAATCAACTTATCACAATGCAATTCTTCTTAAAGAGCGCCAGGCTCGGCCTGTATCAGCTTTGTTACAGGCCGTAACTGCAATGCTGTTAAAAAAAAAAAAGCACTAAAATTGCACAAAAAAAACTTCGCAAAACAGCGAGTACGCGAAAGTTGAACCGTGATTCAGCGAGGGAACACTGTACTTAATGGCTTTCTTTGCAGCATTATTGATGCAGCAGAATGATGATGAAATCACAGCCTAATATGACTTTGTTTCATTCCAACCTACATCAGCATGAAGCAGTATCAGTGTGTTTCCCAAAACAACAAGTGACCTTTAACCAGAAGCTGTGAGACTGCACTGGATATTGGCTGTTGTTTAGCAACCATCAACCACCTCACCTCAAGTCATTGGTGACCGGCACCATAAAAGACATTCAAGAGCCACATAAATCAGCACTTGTTTGCTAATTGTCACATTGTCTTCCATATGCTATATTTGCAAATGAGTTGTAGGCTAGCCAGATAAGTCTGATGACTTCTTTATTTTTTAACTATCCTATCAAAGCAAGCCTTGTAGTAAGATGGAAAAAACGTCTTATCATGTTATATATTTACATTTCACATCATAAAAAAACAGCAGTCATAAAATACTCACAGAACTGCTCTTTGGTCTGACCATCATCAGCAGAGTTTTTCTATGACTTCCTGCTTTGACATGGGACATTTTTAACTATGGTTGAAAGTTAGACAAAGTAAGTATTGAAAAACACTGCATCATAAAGTCTTAAGAATTGTCAGTCAAAGTAATATCCTAATGACAACAGTGTAATATGAACATTTCAACATTCTTTTCTAACACTCCAATTTGTGACCTGTTGTTTTGCATTTGCCTCCATTTTTTTCACTCTTACACTCATACATTCAGGTTTGACACAACGATGGGTCCATTAGTGTTTGCAGACCAGTTCCTGCAGCTGTCTGCCAAACTTCCATCCCATAATATTTATGGCCTGGGAGAACATGTGCACAGGCACTTTCGCCATGACACATACTGGAAGACCTGGCCCATCTTCACCAGAGATGCTTTTCCCAATGGGGTGAGGAAGAGCAGGATATCTACCCAAGCATACTGTTACTCTGATTTTAACTGTGTGAATGTGTATTATCATTTTTATTATCATTTTATCTACACTCAACAAAAATATAAATGCAACACTTTGGTTTTTGCTCCCATTTTGCTTGAGCTGAACTCAAATATGTCAAACCTTTTCTATGTACACATGAGGCCTAGCTCAAATATTGTTCACACGTGTCTAAATTTGTGTTCGTGAGCATTCATCATTCATCCACATCACAGATGTGTTGATTAGAAAGTATAATTATTGCACAGGTGTGCCTTAAGTTGGCCACAATATAAACCTCAAATACCATATGGAGTAATCCCTTTTTATCGCAGGTAATTGGTTCCAGACAGGACGGTGATAAGTGAATTTCCGCAAATTAGGATTCGTCATTATAAATGGAGTAAGCATAGAAAACCTGTCTCTGATCTTCTAAATATGTTTTTTTTAACAGTATTAGAGCCCTCTAGACATGAAATAACACTTGTGCAGTCACCTTTACACTCATATTACCCAATATAGTAGCCATAAAAACATAAAATAAGCTATTTATGACATAAAAAAAGGCTTGTGCTTGTGTGTGGTGTTATAAATATTAGGGATGAGGGAGTACACCGCTGTCTGTGTCTGCATCTGTTCACCCATCTAAATGGTCTGTATCCATATCTGTACGCTGAGTGGGTGGGGCATAAACCGGAAGTGGGTGTGGTTTAACCGGAAATTGGTGGGGCTTAATTTGGTACATTATTTTAAGTCTGAAATTGACATGGATTGTTCAGAAGCTTCTATATTTGCTTATTATTCAGCTATATGTGTACTATGTATATGGGTAAGTGATCTGTAAGACTTTATTATTTAATTATATTTTTAATGATCTGTGTGAAGTTGGTGATTCATGTAAACATCCAGTGATGGTAAACAGGGAAATAATCTGTCAGCCTTGTTCACTGTAGTTTTCTCAAAATCACCGCGCTCAGCACTACGAGCAAAGTTGTCCAGCTGACTTTATATCACCAGCCAAATTAGAAGCAAGCAAACGAGGAAAAAAAAAAAAAACGCAGACAGTGACCGACTCAATATGAGGCGTTTACAGCGCTGTCTTCTCAAATGCATCGCGTGCGTAACGAAATAAGTTTACTCATTCAAACCTGTCCAGAGTGGAGGCAGTGACCAACGTGACACGAGCCGTTTTCAACTCTGTCTTGTGAAATGCACCACGTACTTCTCTCTCTGCTCCGGCTGCAGGGAGTCTGTCTTGGGAGGGGCGGTCGCTGTGTGTGACTGGCCAATCACAGACCGTGAAGAGTGAATACATAAGTAGTTACCCAATGGAGATTTTCCTTCATCACAATTATGGATAATGACGAGCTATGCTCGTTTCATGCTCGTACTCGGCAAAAATGCATTATCTGTCTAAAACGAGTATCCGGCACATCCCTAATGAATACCTGTATGTTCCCTAGGGGAGCTGAGTGGCAGGGATATGGGACTTGACGTTGGGGGTTCAGAGTTGAGTTTTAGCTTGGCATGGGTTACAGCCGCAAAAGTAGCCTGTGTTTTTAGCCTGTAGTGAAATAATTCAAACCTGCAATAAAAGGGTGTTGTTGTGGCTATCAAGTCTCGTGTGTGCGTGTCAGTAACAATACTGACACCTAGTGACCAGTCTAGTTTACTACATATCATTCATATTGAATGCCTTATTTTTGTATTTTATTTCATTTAGCCATTTTCCTGCTTGAAAATGCGTAAGTTAGGCAAAATGTACATAAAATTTGCTTCAATATGCATATTTTTTACTAATAATAGACCGTATTCAACCACGAAACAGTATGATTTATTAATGCATATATTTTTGAAAAAAACGTGATAAAGTGATGCCACAAACTGGCGAGGGACGACTGTGCACCGATCCACAGCATCTCAAACATGTTCAATGGGTGACGTTGACTGTGTTCCAGGAATGGTGTACAGATCTTTGCAAAATGCAAAGTGTGCATTATCATTACCTTGTTACAGTATCCCTGTGTATTCTATACAAATGCCAGCAATGAAATGCACCTGTGTTTGTTTTCCATAACATACGCCTGCCCATACCAAAACCCCACCGCCAAAATGGGCCACTTGATCCGCAACGCAGGACAGCATACTCATTGGACATGTCGCCCTTTGAGCATGCTTGGGATGCTTTGGATCGGCGTATACGGAATTTGATGCTCACACCAGATACCAACTGCTTTTCGGACCTCACCCCTACCCCCCAATACAGTTGAGGGCCTTTTATTGTGGCCACACTGAGGCACACACGTGCGATAATCATGCTGTCTCATCAGCATTTTGATTTGGATGGATTATGAATCATGAATCATGCTTACTAGCACAGATTTAGACAGATTTGTGAGCAATATTTGACAGAGAGAGGCCTTTTGTCTGCATAGAAAATGTTTTATATTTAGTTCAGCTCATGAAAAATGAGAGCGAAAAAGTGTTGTGTTTATATTTTTGTTGAATATAATTGAGTAATTACATGTCTTATACTTTATAACCATGCTCTTTTCTGTCAGTTTGAAATGTTAGCAGCTCAGACTACAGTATTGCAGGTTTTATTCAAGATTCAAGAGAGTTTTATTGTCATGTGCATGGTAAAACAGCAGTTATACTGCTATATATTGATATATATTGATAGCGCTATAAACCCTTGAAACGCGTACCCTTATCATAAAGTACTGAAAATACAATTCAGAAATTGTAATGTTATTCTAATAAATACTAAGCAAATGCAAGAAGGATGTTGTGTTGGGTGAGTCTTGGACATGAGAAACAGATCCAAATTTTCAGTTGTGTCAAAGTCTTTGCTTCCCATTTGCATCCCAAACTTTCCCTTCTCCAGCTGTCAGTGCACAGTAGTTTAAAAAAAAGCCAACAAGCTAGCTACATGTTAACAGCGTATGAAATAATGCCATCTGTTCAAATGTTTATCTTAATTGTTCTCTCATCATCTAATGTGTTTTTTTTCTTCCAGGGAACACACAACCTGTATGGACACTATCCCTTCTTCCTTTGTTTGGAAGATAAGAGTGGAATGTCATTTGGTGTCTTCCTCATGAACAGCAATGCAATGGGTAAATAACTGCATACAAACACACATGCAAGTTTATATCCAGAGAATAAAGTTTTAAATTGGGGTGTCCAAAGTGTTGACCCGCAGTTCGTTGTTTCATTGACCCTCAACATAAGATATATTATTAGATATTACACTATATTAGTCCCTCATTTATCACGGTTAGTTGGTTCCAGACCAGACCACGATAAGTGGATTTCTGCGAAGTAGGATTCTATGTTAACCGGAATAGTTATCATAGTTGGAGTGTAGAAAATCTGTTTATGACCTTCTAAATACAGGTTTTAATGTTATTAGAGCCCTGTATACATGAAATAGGAAGCTACCGAGCTAACTAGTTAGCCTCTCCAATTTACTTGTTCTAAAGTTAAGAAAGTGTTTCAAATGGAGTGGGGAAGAAGGACAAAGTAGCCAAAAAGTTACCACTTCCACACGGAATGAGAGGATAGCCTTTTTTTCACTCCATCTCAGCCATGGCATGTCGGCTTGCTCAGCCGCCAGTCTCTTTGCAGTGTGAAAGGTAATGTAACCTAACGTCATGTCTAATAACATTACTGATGCCTGACGTGACTATGATAAGACCAGAATACTACAAATACTTGTCTTTCAATATTTTTTACTAATAATAGGCCATATTTAACCATCACACAACGACCATTTATTAATTAAAACTGCAACCGCAGTGAATACATAAAGTATAATGCTTAAAATTCTAAATTGTGTCATTTGTACCAATTTCAGAAGTGACTTTGCAACCTGCTCCCGCTGTGACGTACAGAACAATTGGAGGAATATTGGACTTTTATATTCTTTTTGGAGAAACACCGGAGCAAGTGGTGCAGGAGTTCCTTGAGGTGTTGTATACGTTTTTTAAATGCAGTTTGTGTCTATATTTAGCACAGCGTATTCATTTTTAGTGAAACAATTCAGTGTAATATTGTCTCTTGACTATATCATAACGATTGTGCTCTTAGCTTATTGGCAGGCCTGTCATTCCGCCCTACTGGTCACTGGGATTCCAGCTTTCCAGGTGGGACTACGGTAGCCTGAGTGAGGTCAAGGCAACCGTGGAAAGGAACCGTGCAGTGGAGCTTCCATACGTAAGATGATTCCCAATGCACCTTTATGTCATTTCAGACAGCCAGTATCTTTTATGTTCAATAAGCTTGTGTCAAAAGGTTTGCTTGCCAGTAGCAGAAATAATGTATAATATAATAACTGCATTTAGATCAGGTTAACCATATACATTTTTTTGTTACATACTTTTTTGTTAGCATACAAAATAAATATATAATTTTGCTGCAGAAACGTAGTGTGCTTTGTACAGTTGTGTTCAATGTTTGAGGAGAGTGGTGCAATATAACTCGTTATGTTTTGTGAAACATACTGCAACAACCTGTGTAAATCTTTCAGTAAAGGGAATCAATAGTTCATCTTGTGCGACCTGTGTTACATTTGAACACTTTAAAACTTCTCTTCTGTTGTTCCATAGGCCTGACATGTAACACTATCTGGGTAGGCTTCATATGCACGTGGAAGTGGCAGAGCGATAGGAATGGCCTTTAGCTTCGACGGGGTAATTCAGCTTCCTGCCAAATAACGGAATGTCTGCTGGGCTCTATAGGTTCAATCCCAAGAGCACTATTTTTCAAGTGTAACTGAATGTTAATACTGATCAAAGATCAATCAACCAAGTTCCTTTCATGATCTTATTTATCCTCATCTCAAAACCTACTCCAGACGCTCTCTCCTTCCGGGATGATAAATACCAACTCAGGTTGACATTTTCTTGAAAATGTGTCTCTCTGCTTATCTCCATAGTGGCCAACAGTCAATCTGCACACATGCACTGATGTTTGACACTCATTTTATTAGTTAATTGCTAAAGTAAACTCCTAATCTTAACCTTTATACTAACTATGATCATAAATCTGTTTCACAACAGAGCGTTACTTGGAGTCCGCTTATCTAATTGCCAAATACAACAAATGCATCACCCTGATAGTGCTCAATCTTTCTGTGATATCAAAGATTTTAGGAGGCAGATGCTTCCTCTTCTGCCACAGGGCGCATTTATGACAACCTATAGATAAAACATCAGAGAGAAGATGATTGGAGACGACAACAATAGGAGGAAAAATGCTCTCGCTTGACTTGAAGTCATTTATTTTTGTATATAATAGACTTAACTGAACTCAAGATTCATTCATTCATTTGCAGAAAGAGGTCTTGTCAGAGTGTCTATCCAGCTAATTATGATAGATATATCATATATATAGGTATATCGTGTCAGTGTCAAGCTCTGAGGATACTTTTACTTCAACTAGTGCATAACTGTCAACATTTGCATTCTAAAATAAGACAAATGTTCTAGAAAAATAACAAAATAAGGTAAATTCTGGTCTTCCATTTTCCGGTAGCACTCCCTGGTGTAAACACCAGAGGCGGGAGAAAATTAGTGTTTTGCAAGTCTCAAGTAAGTCTCAAGTCTTTAATTCCAAGTCTTGAGTCAAGTCTCCAGCATGCCCGCGACCCTAATGAGGTTAAGTGGCATAGAAAATGGATGGATGGAGTCACGTCTCGATGACCAAGTCTAAGTCAAGTCTCAAGTCAAGACAGACAGTTCAAGTCAAATCCAAAGTCATACGCTTGAAATTTTTGTGTCCTTTTGAGTCATAAACACTGTTTAGTATTTAGTTTATGACCTTGTAATTTGCAAATGCAAATGAAAAAAATATCCTCTGTAGCATGTTGACATGTTAATTACTGCCACTCTGCAGCAGTCTGGCGCTGATAGAAATGTAATCCACACCCTCGTTGTTTGTTCTGAAGCCTGATTGGACGTTAATAGATGCGATGCATTCAATGAGGCATATATGTGGGAAAATGTGTTACCTTGCTGGAAATGGCACAATAACGGTCACTTTAGTTGAATACTTTTAATGGGGACACATTTTACTCAACATACTCACTGAAAATCTCAAATAAAATACTAAGATCTGAGTCAAGTCCTGAGTCAGTGATGTCAAAGTCCAAGTCCAGTTGCAAGTCTGTTATGATATTGTCAAGTCCAAGTCACATGACTCAAGTCCACACATCTGGTAAATACTCAACCACATATTGTGGTGCGATCGTGTTATTCTACTGGTGTGCTTCTTTTATTTTGAAGGCCTGACCGGTTACAAGATTTTTTTTTTTTTATGAATGTAAAAATACTATTGAAACGGGAGGGTATTGGGGAAAAAAAGGGAAAAATACAATAGTGTTCCGGTGAAAACGGGAGGGTCGATGGGTATGATACAAGTAATCAATGGCTACACTCATGTAACATAAAGTCACTGTCCAATGAAAAGCTTGTATCTCCACATTTTTTCTCAAGTATTTGTATCTTTCAATTTTTCCCCAGGGTTTCTCTTTTTCATTCTCTAAAATGTTTTGTATGAAAACAAAAATCTCACAAAATTTGGAGGTACGTGCTGTCATTGGACAGTGGTGACATGTGATATTTAATACATGAACATATGTAAAGAGTTGACAATCTAATTCATGCCAGTATATCTAAAGTGATTCATTTCACTATCGTCTTGCAGGAAATCCAGTATACTGACATTGACTACATGGAAGACAAGAAAGACTTCACCTATGACAAAATCAAGTTCAGCGAGCTGCCTCAGTTTGCTAACTATCTTCACGAGAAAGGACAGAAATACATCCTCATCCTGGTAGGAAAGTCACACTCAATGTCATATGTCATTGTAATCTACTGTATTGACACAAATACAGGACCCGTAGTCAGTCACATGCACACACACCAGTGACCTGGAGGGATGCAGCTATGACAGAGAGCAAAAAAAGTGGCTCAAAGGTTGGGAAAATTTGCAAACAACCGAGCTAATTTTAAGGTAATCTGTGATCACTGAAGCAGTGTCATCAAACAATCTATGAAATATGATGTCATATTATTTCACTTATATTGAAAACTTAATTTAGTCTTTTTTGTGTTGGATTTTGTTAGAAATATTTTTACAAAGAAGAGGGGTTGCCTTATATTACCAGCATACATACTGCATATATTTTTTTTAGTACTACAACATGTACATTGGCTCAACATGGTACTAGGGGTGTCACAAGATCTTGCGCGTGGTGATATTTCTCGTTTAGACTAAAGCTGTCTTGCGGGAACAGGTTAGTCAGAATCCAATCAGACTGTAAATTATGGCATCGCTACTGTGAATGATAATACACGTAATATGGAAGTAGCAGTGCAGGAGGCAGGATTGGAACCACACATTAACTGCTTTACACACACTATATACCTTGCAATCCAACCTAGCTCAGTGTTCTCAGCGTCACTTGCTATTGACGTGTGGCTGTTTTTTCCATCGGAGTCGAACAGTTGCTGCTGTGTTAATGTCCAGGCAAGAAGCTGTAGGAATTCTACATTTGATCAAAGTTGCTTAAGATTTGCCAGATCAAAATACGGCCCATACTTCTGATACCGGACCTTTTGTGCTCTGAAATTGATTCTCAAATTAAATATTGATACTTTTGATACTTCAGTCATTTGAGGTAATGTATATCATTAACAGGAACATAGTGGAAAGTAACAAAATTGTTGAGATCTTGTCTAAATGATACGCGGTTGGTGGGAGCTACTTCTTCTTCCACCTGAGCAGCGGCGGAACACAACAAACCTTGTTAAACACCTCAGGTTGAACCACATCACTGATTACAGCATTTCAGAGGTAGACTGAAGAGGAGAGCAGTCAGAGCACAGTGTCAGGCGCTGCTAGGGCAGTGCTTCTCAAATACGACCCCGGGGGGGCCGCAGTGAACTGTCAGTATACTGTTGCAGTATACTGTTAGTATATTATTGCGGACCTGCCAACATTTATGAATTTATCGTACTCTCATGGAATTTGACTCTTGATTACGCTTGTAAGGTTCACTGCTCTCCATTTTGTTGCATTTTACTGGTTTCGGTTCCTAGTTCAGTCTGTACAGTACAGATAAATAAATAGATATTATCAGTTTCTCAATAGTATTTCAAATTGGGGAGGGGGCACAAAAACATTTCTGTCCTCCAGTGGGGGCATGTCGGAAAATAATTCAGAACCATTGTGCTAGGACAAGACACATCTCTGCCGCAGTCCGTCAGTGCTGCTTTCAGGCACTATCCAGGTACAGAGGGATGAAAATGTGGAGCTTTAAGCGGTGCTCAAGCACTGTTGCTGTTAGAGTTGTTCAAACTAAATATGGTTACTAAATAAGCAACTAAATAAATTATTGCTTCACACATAGCTGCATTGGTTCAGCTTGGAGTAACAGCATGTGGTATATGTATGTGATAACATGCTATGTGAGCAAAATGTGGAAAGAACACTAAAGAACCTTCCCAGCCCTGAGCAAATTAGCAGTGAGATACCCAGGAATTACTGTCACTTCTGTACCAGAAGATAGTTGTTTGAAAGGCGGGAGGGTTTCAGCAAAAAATGGAACAGACTAAAGTGGAAGACAGTAAATATGATATTGTTTCTTCACAAAAACCTTGGAATGAGGGAACATGTCAATGCTGGATGCTCTTGTTGTGTTATGGACATGTTCAGTATTTTTAGGTTAAAATGTAACTGAATTGTGAATTGGTTTTCATTCTTGTAGTAGTCTTTAATAAACAATCATTTATTTTTGTGGTTTTATTATTTCACTTAGTCTCTTTTTTGTTTAAAACATAATTTTCACATATTTTATATGATGTAGCGCTCTGTTTTTTCAGGTGTTGTATAGTTCAGAGTTTAAAATACATGAATGCATTTCTCAGATTTTTATGCTATAAGCTATGTTATGATTTTAAGCACACTGCTCTTGAAAATGTACACATTAGGTGTGTAAGTATTGATTTTGGATCTGTATCACCAATACCAGACTGAATGTTACTCAGTATCGGATCAGAAAGGAAATTAGTGGTATCACACAGACTTCTATCAAGTCATATGATATCAGCATCCTTTTCACTACGTCCCATTAGCGCCGAGCATTTTTGTTCCAATTTGTGTTACACAGATAAAAGCATCATACGTCATGCGTTGGTCATGCATGCGAAGTTATAAAACATTTTAAAATGTACCTACATTGTTTTGTCTGTTTGTTCAGTCCTATATTTTGTCATTATAGTTTTCTTAAAAGTAATGATAAAATATCGTCGGGTCTCGTTCTCCTGAAACCAATATCATGTATCGTCTCGTCTTGTGAGCTGAGTGTATCGTAGCACTCCTAGTTTGGACCATCATTTTAAGAATCCAAATGTCTGAGCTCTACAACTGGGTTAATTTTCCCGGGAATTTCCCCGGGAAAACCACAAATTACATTTTGAGAAATACAAACGAATGTCAAATCACTATTTGAACAATTAAATGTCAAGTTTAATAACAGGTAAGTGTTATGACTATGACAAGATCCTGATCTGAGAACCAAATTATCCTGTTTTTGTACTACAGAGCTTTATTTTTTTGTGAATTGAAAAATTATGTTTAATGGAATGTTTGTCTGTTTCCTCCAGGATCCTGCTATTGCCACTAGTAAGAGGGTTGGGGGTGCCCCATATGAGTCCTTTGATCGCGGGACAGAGAAGAATGCATGGGTCACTGAACCAGATGGGAAAACTCCTTTACTTGGAGAGGTGAGACAAATGAGGGCATAGACATTAAACTTTTAGTGGGCTTGGGTTTGGGTTTTATCTGCATTCATTGCTAACATTATACTCTTTTTAACAGTCACATAGATTAGCAGGTCCTTCGGCTAAATGAAATGAAATTGATGTTTACTCTTTGTTCTGTATATAAACAAAAGTTAAAGAGAGGAGATTGGTATGAGATAATGTGTATACTGTACATAGAACTTATCAAACATTCTCAGGAAAACTGTTGATTGTATCTCCGTGTTCTCTTAAGAATTTAGTAAGAAAGCCTCACTGTTCCTGCCCCAGCTTTGTGCGTTTGGACAAATTACAGCATTCCTGAGCACAGACCCTCGTCAAGATTGAACTTTTAACAAAAGCTGTCTGAGCAGCGCAGTTTCCTTAACCTTCAGTGTACACTGTGACAACAATGAGTCCGTAAATGGCAATGAATTACCTTTTATTTTGAAGTGGCCCAGACAATCATAGGACTTGGGTGTCTGTCTACCTAAAAGCTCAACATACAATATTTTTTTTCAAAACAACAAACCAAAAAACAAAACTCATATTTAGCATAAAATGATGACTCAAAAAACAGATTATTCAGAAAGTTTACAAGAAATCTAATAGTTCTGGTCAGCAGAATGGCCCAGTGGCTTACTTACACTCTTGCCCCACTGTGGGTTGTGATCGATCACAGGGTAAGTCATATAGAAATGGATAGATGGATTAAATCTATACTGAAAGTCTGTAGAATGTTTTGAGCCTCTGCATTAAATAATAGGTCACCAATTAAATAAGAGTATTTGCACTAACAGATGTCAGGGTGACTCGTTGGTCCCAATTTCCATCAAACCATAACACTCTCTAATGGAAGTTCAAGCCCCTGGAGTGCTATTTTTTTCCCTTTCTGCCCCCACAGCTTGTATTTAAAAGGCTCTCTCCTGCTGTGAAGGTTGGATATGTGAGGGATAAACTTGTGCTGGTCTTATGCTTTTACAGCCTTGTTTTGATTATGCACGCGATTAGGTCCAATCCCACTGCTAATCGCCTTTTCATGCTGCTTATAACAGGTCAAACATATGCATTGATTCCACATTAGTATTTAATCTTAAAATGTTCTGCATCACTGCATCACAAATTAAGTGTGCACTCGAGAGAGAAAGAAAGATAGCACTTTATGTGCAATTGTGCCTCGAGTTCTATTAATGAAACACTGTTTGTTGATTATGTCCATGCAGGCTTTTATCTGTGATGATTACGGAGGCTTGTTTATTTTCATTTGAATGTATGTGTCCTAATTATGAGAGCAGTGGGGCTCTTTCTGAACCACTGCATTGGCCTTGCTCGTGAAAAGACCACAAGACGTTTCGTTGCAAGTTACTTCCAAAACGTAACACATCACATCATTATGTCATTTGAAAGTACAGTTGTCACTCGCCAGAACAGAACGCGGCTTCACTCTGTCACGGTTTTTCAAAAATAATTCAGCAATTTCATTAATTAATTTAATTAAACAATAGTGCTGTTTTGTGGTTGAATACGGCATATTATTAGTACAAAAAATATGCATATTTAACAAATAATATAAATACATATTTTTTTTGCCTAGCATTCAAAAGACGCATTGAAAGCCCTTCAAGATATGTAGTATTCCATTGTGGTCACTAGGTGTCAGTAGTATAACTGTAATATTTGGTGAGACACACAAGGATCAGACTTGATTGCCAGAACCAGAGGCTTTCATTGCAGGTTCGAACGATCTCACAACAGGCACAATAAATCCACTGGCTACCTTTGGGGCCGTAACCCACTAAAAGCTGAAACTCAACTCTGAACCCCCTATGTCACTTTTTGTCCGCCACTCTTTCAGGTCCCTTAGAGAACACATTTATAGTAACACACACAGGCACAAGTCTTATTCATGTCTTAAATTCTTTATTTACTCTTATTAGGTCTCTTGTATTGGGTATAGGGAATGTAAATATAACTGTAGGGGTGCTATTTCAGGTCTAGAGGGCTCTAGTAATGTTATAACTGTATTTAGGAGGTCGTAAACAGGTTTTCTTTACTCTAGCTATATTCCATTTATAAATAAGGAATCCTACTTGACTCTACAATGAATTGTACAGTTGTAAAATCGTGATTGTTATATGCTGGAATTTCCATTTTTTAAGTTGAGCACACACAAATACTGCTGCTGTTTATTCCAAACTATCTCTGTTTCTCTCAGGTCTGGCCAGGAGAGACAGTATTTCCAGACTACACCAGCCAAAATTGCATCGACTGGTGGGTTGATGAGTACGTAAGATTCTATCGGGAGATCAAACATGATGCCCTCTGGATAGTGAGTTGTTGTTTTTTTTTTTTATATCAAAAAAAGTATAAAAAAATACATAATACAATTGTATCATGTCATTTATAATTGTCATGATTCCTTAAACTTGAGCTATATTAAGCTAAAGCTATATAGCTATATTGAGCTATATTAAAGTCGGCTTCTCTTGGTTGCAGGACATGAATGAGGTGGCTAATTTCAAGAAAGGATCAACTGAAGGATGCGCTGATAACAACCTCAACTATCCTCCCTACACTCCAAGTAACACATTATTTTCACTTTATCAAATATTTAAAAGATGTGTCCTAGCTTGATTATGTGAAGTGTACGGCACTGGATGAACCATTTAGCAGTAAACACATACCGTAGATGGCTTCAGGTGAGCACAAATGGCATGCACAAGTCAATGGGCAAAATATACTGTCTGTCTAAACTTGTGTAAGATTATTATTTTAAGGAAAAGGAGTAGGAAGAAGCGGAGTTTATTTAATCCTCCTCCTTCTCCATGTCGATCACTGATAATTCACTCACATCATGTCTTTTACTTGTTGACACTTAAAATATTTTGTTCATTAAGTTTTGTTCACTTCCTGTGTGGAAAAAAAGGAAGGTATTTGTTCAGTGGGAAAAAAAAACAGTGAAATAAGATAAAAAATTTAACAAAAGTAACAAAATAGGAATGCATTTTGTTTTCATGGTCAAATAAATTTTTAAAAAGTACATAAAAATAACCACAAATAAAAAATTGAAAATAAATGAATTAGATTAAGTGGAGACATTACATAATGATGAGTAAAGCAAGACATTGAAAATAAACAAATACCGGAGTAACATTTGTAACTGCACAATTCGTAATTCATTTCTGGATATAAATTAAATAATAACTTATTAGTCACGTTCAGTTAATGAAATCTAGTACTTAATATTTGGAATTTGGCGTGATCTGTTGTTATTATAGCGTTAATGTTGATTATTGATGACATCAAGTGGCATCATGTTTTTGTGAGTTGTGCCTTTTCTTTTTCTTGTAGTCAAGATGATCGTCAGTATTTTTCCAGTTACATAATGTCTTCAACAACAAGTACTTTGGCTTCCTCCGGTCCTCCAATTTAACTAGATGTAGATTTTGCAGTTGGCGGTCCGATTCCCTTGAGTTTCCTCCCGCTTCCTTAAGTCGCATGCTTTCTTGGCGATGTCGGCGTTGCATTATGTCAGATGCTCACTGATGTAGTTAATGTAGTTTGCTCCTTTCTGCTTACTTCTCTGCCTCAGCAATGCCAACTTGTTTTTTTTTTGTTGGTGAACTTTGTGTTGTTATTCTAACCAGACATCGAAATGCATGTGTCGGTGTTGTCGACATCCACATTCGCCTTCTTCAGTTGTAGAAAGTTGTCCGCCTGTTTCTCTGTTGAAGTAACATCAACTTGTTCACCTCCTCTGTTATGAGCTGCTCTTGCAAAAGACCTGCGTATAATGTGGATTCCAGTCACAGGCACATTGTTCAAGCACACGGAGTGTTCCAAATCATCAATTCTGCACATCATTTGCAATTGGAAGCGATCCTTTTCATCATTTTGCTTCTTTAAGGCAACCACTTTCTCTTCCAGCCCATCAAATTGTTTACAAAGTGATGCGATATCATTCTTCAGTTCCTTAATGTGTTTTGTTAAGTACTTATGTTATCGTGCTGTTTATCTCTTATATCATTCGGCCTTCCTTGCATGTCGTTCAACTTCATTATTACTTCTCGCAGACTACCTGCATCCTGGCTGTCTTCCAGGTCCTCTTCCTTTGTATTCGCTGCTGTAGAAGCCCTTTTTCCTCTCATTTTATTGCTGAGCAGTATCATTGAAATTTGGATGTTAGCGACGGTTAGCTGGTCTTGCTAGCGAGTGTCGGCACTCGTAACCCGCTTTTTCCGACAAGTTAGTTAGAATAGTGTCAAAATAGTCTGAAACTTTTCAGCTTGTCCGTCCTCACAGGAAGTGACATTGTATTTGCATAACTTCATAACTAGAAAAGACTTTTGCATTTTGATAACCTATCTCCTTAGCCTTTTTCTACCTCCATCATCCTTCCTCTCCCACTGTGGCCTACAGATGTTCTTGTTTGTGTGTCTTTACTAAACGCTTTTTCTTTTTTAACCGTCCTCTGCGTATCTACCATAATCCTTTCCACCAACAGAAATTCTGGATGAAGTGATGTACAGTAAGACTCTGTGTATGGATGCCAAGCAGGCCTGGGGGAACCACTATGATGTCCACAGTCTCTATGGCTACTCAATGGTGCTGGCTACTGAAAAGTGAGTACGGAATTAGTGTTAGAAGTGTTTTGCCAACGTGTGCTTTGGAAGCCAACTTGCTGACATTCAATTAGAGCAATGAGGAATTAGCAAGGAAAAAAATATGCAGTGGAATTTCAAAAATAGTAGCGTGCACATGTGTTAGAAAATATATGCATTTTTTTTTTAGTAATGATTAGAGACCAGAATTAATGAGAGGAAAAAAGACCCAAGACAAATCTGATGATTCAATGCAGCATATTGACTTTTAAATTATGGCTGCGACTCCTGCAGACCAATTTCAAGTTGGATCCCATTTCTTAACTGTAGGAATATACCTTTAATGAGCTCAGCTCCCAAAGTTTGTTAAGGGATTTTGCATCTGGGTCAGCACTTAAGTAAACCAATTAGGAGTCATCAATGTGAGTGGATTGTAATCATAAATATACTCCATAAAACTGGCTTAACTTACAGTCCTGTCTGTGTCTATCGTTTGTGGTGGCCGACAGGGGCAAATGCGCAGCAACGTCCAAACTTTCCCCACACAAAAATAATCCGTACCAAACACACACCATAAAACACATGCAACAGGAAAATTATGCAAATGGCAAATGCTGCAATAGCATCAACGGTGCAGGATCAAAAACAAATAAAAAAGAAAAATGCTGCACATGCACACATGCATGAAGAGAAATGCCCTGAAATGACCTGAGCGTTATCCGTCTTTAAAGATGTAAGCCAGGAGGCAATTGGGGGACTGAAAAGAAAAAGACAAATGTCTCTAAGTCTTTGCTAAATGCTTGGCCGTAATAATTGGTTGCTCTATAATACCGTAAAATATGACACCTTAAGTCTTTAAAGAGGAATATGCCTTACGTTCAGCGCCCCTGTTAGCCTGGCTACCGTTTTGTTCCGTGAACTTGCAGCATTTCTCTTGATGGTCTCAGAAGTAAATTTGCTGAAAGATTTGTGGTCACGTTTATTTTGACAGCCTTCCCGATTATTTGTCTCCTTTAATTCAAACTGTCCAAAGTAGGAACTATTTTTGAACATCATAAGGGCTTTGTATTGTTGACAAACAGTACAGTCTGTGGTTTTGTATGCATGTAGTCACTGTGTGTGTCAAAATGTGTGTGTGTGTGTGTGTGTGTGTGTGTCTTATACTGACAACTGTTTTATTTCACTTTCTCTCCTGCCCTTTGGCCCTTTTTTAATGTTTATGACCTTTTGCTGTTTCTCCTTGTTCCACAGAGCTCTGCAGCATGTGTTTGGAGGCAACCGTACACTGATGCTGACCCGCTCCTCCTTTCCAGGTGTGGGAAAATATTCGGGTCACTGGCTGGGGGACAATGCTGCCAACTGGAACGACATAAAATGGGCCATTCCTGGCATGCTTGAGTTTGGTCTGTTTGGGATTCCTTATGTGAGTTGTGAACTTTCTCTGAAGGGCAAATAACGCTCTTATGGTGTTTTAAGTATGAGCTGCCCTATGAAATGACAGAAACCTGCTTATCTCGAGGGGATTAGAAACAAGTAGAACACATTTATGCACAACAATGGGCCTCATTTTTATGTCATTCTTTTTACAATATGTATGCTTCATGTATATATTATTAACATTGTTATTTTTTTTTATTCCATTCATCCATTTTCAATGCCGCGTATCCTCATTAGTGTCACAGGGGTATGCTTGAGCCTATCCCAGTTGACTTTGGGCGAGAGGCGAGGTAAACCCTGGACTGGTCGCCAGCCAATCACAGACAAACATAGCAGCTAATGTAGACAAACAACCATTCACACTCACATTCATACCGATGGACAATTTAGAGTTGCCAATTCACCTAACATGCATGTTTTTGGAATTTGGGCGGAAACCGGAGTACCCGGAGAAAACCCACGCACGCACGGGGAGAACATGCAAACTCCACACAGAGATGCCCAACGGAGATTCGAACCCAGATCTTCCCAACCTCCTGACTATGTGGCCAACATGCTAAGCACTCGGCCACCGTGCGACATTATTATTATTATTTTTTAAATTATTATTATTAACGTGAAGGCAGGTCATAATTCTCAGCCCATCTTCTACATCATTCTCCATTAATTTGTAACAATAGAGTGACTGGCACACAGTAAGGGTCGTTGTAAGAGAGGGAGAGATTGGCTTATCGGGCGCAGGAAGTAATGAGACCACTACGCTGCTTATGTGACTTATAAGTTACTACTAGGGTTGTCAAAAATAGCGCGTTAACGGAAGTAACTAATTTATTAATTTAATTACATCAAAATGTTTATTATAATAAACACATGTGCACCCATGTCAAGCCACCCGTCTCTGTGTCTGACGCTCTTTTATAACTTTATTCTGACCTGAACACATCAATAGCAGTGCAATTCCAACACCATATACTGTATGTACCTCCAACTCACAAATACGTCTCTAGCCCTCCTCCTAATTGTCACTAGGCCACAGCGAGGTGCATTCAGGGGCACTCCGAACATCACAACAATGTTTTTTAATGTGTATGTAATGTGTATGTGTGGTCTATACAAACAGAAAGACAAAGAAAAACAATAATTAACAAAGTTAAAGTGTGATTTAAATGTTCTGCTACTATTAAAGAAACAAGTGTTAGCTAAATAGATTTTCAGACGTGTGCTACAGTATCTTTTATCATGATTTACATTTTCAGTTCATTTGGAGCTGTTATTACATACAAATATACAGTATATAATCTTGTCCGGTCATTTATTTTTTTCTTGATAAGATACAGTAAAAGGGGCATATTTCATACGTTGTTGCAAATGGTGATTAATCATGATTAATTAATTTGAAAATTTTTTCATCATTTGCGATCCTAGTTATTACTTCATCTGTATTCAGAAATGACTCATGAATTGTGCAATATGGTCCAAATTTTTACCCCATCATTTACAGTTATTCTGAATAATTATTTATTTTCTTATCCTTTTTTAATGTCCCCACTTATGTCACGACTATTTTCAATTTATTTTTTTGATTTGTGTTTATTTTTATTTTAATTACACTCATCAATTTCTTTCTTGACAAGAAAAAACACAACATGTAGCTGTAATTGAACTACAATCCAAGTACAACCAACTGTGAACCGTGCCAGCAGAGCAATGGACGTAAGAAGAACATATCACAGAGGCTGAGCCAGAGGCAATATAAATGATGCATGTTTCATTTTAGTTAACATGCAAGTCTCACATTCCAAAAATCTTTGCTGCTAATTGTTCAGACGGACAGTAGTCATGTAGGCAGAAGGACAGGCAAGAAAAACACATGCACACTAACACACACATATATATACACACACACAGACACACACACACACACACATACGGATATAAACAGACAAAGAGAGAAAGTACGGGGGAGAAATGGAATTTAGATCGATTCCCTCCCACTGAGTTTGTTGTAAAAAGTGACCAATCATAAACAATGGAAAGCAAGCAGTCTCTAAGGAATGGCCTTTGACTGAAAGTCTCTTTCTTAGACTTACATTGTACAATCATTGTAAATAAAGATCACAGTCCACATCTACTGTCTGCCAATACCTGAGCGGACATCAAAAGGCAAACACGCAGCCTGTTTATCAAACTGGTGCCGTTTAAAATAGGAAGACAGAACTATCCTATTTTCACAGTTTTATTTGAGATTGTTTCACACAGCTGTAATATTAGAATACACAGAATTTGTCATTGAAGACATTGATTGAAATAAATTGCAAGCTGTCAGTAATGTCAAGTTGTTGTCCCTTCATATGCTTCAGATTGGAGCTGACATCTGTGGATTTTTTGATGACTCCAGTGAAGAGTTATGTCGTCGCTGGATGCAAGTGGGAGCTTTCTATCCCTTCAGCCGCAACCACAATGCTCAGGGCTACAAGGTTCTTACTATCTTGTAATAAACTGTCAATGTAATATGTACTGTATAGCATGAATGCAATGGTGTGGAAGATAATGAAATATAGAGGCGAGCTGATCATTGATTGACCATTGTACTGCTGCGGCTTAAAAGCAATCGCTCATCAATCTCAGAAAAAAAAAAGTATAATGGAACCTTGGTCAAAAGGTCAAAACCATTTTTCCCATGGAAATTGAATTATTCCGTTCCAAGGTCAAACTGTTGCCACGATAAAATCTTTATTAACTGTACAGGCAGTGTTTTAAGTAATATTAACAATAGCACCTCCAAGTGTGATCATACTCCAAAATAATAGTATTCCAAGAGAATAGTCCAAGTATAATTTCATCCATGAGTCATGACTGTTCAGATTCAGATGTGTTTCAGCCGTTTCTTTCATTACTCATACTCGTACTGTACTGGCGTATTTACTCATGCTGTTCTATCTAATGTCTGTGTCTTAAGACTTCGAATTTGCCGCCGTATGACACTGACTAATTGGCCACTCAAAATTGTTGATAGGTATGAATGTGAGCGTGAATTGTTCTTTGTCTATATGTGCCCTGCGACTGGCTGGCGACCAGTCCAGGGTGTACCCAGCCTCTCGCCCGAAGTCAGCTGGGATAGGCTCCAACATACCCCCAAAACACTAATTAGGATAAGCAGCATAGGAAATGGATGGATGGATGACACTGTCTGACATAAATATTTAGATGGCGGTAGACGGAATCGTTAAACAGCAGTATGAAACAGAGCCTTTACCTTTTTATCTCTGGAGAAGGGTACAGACAGTTACTTTTGAATCCAAGAATTGGCCCCAGAAGGTACATTAGTGTAGATTTTACTTTGACAGACATAAATGATGCGATGATTGGTGCGCACCCAAGCAGTGGTGACCCAGAATTTAATACGGTGGAGGAAAGAATTAGGAATCGCTTGATTTTGACTCGAATTTCACGAATGAGACGAGGTTTAATGGCACAGAGAGTCATGGGAAAACTACCCAATGAGCTGAGAGCGGTGTTTTTATTGACATCAAACACTGATTATTTCAGATGAGCACAAATGACTGGGGAGAAAAATCAGACCCTTAGTGTTAAACAGCATGAAAATGAAGGCTGTGGCAGCAGACATGTGGCATTTCCATGCTCATCAGTGCTACAAAGATAGAATGGTTATAAATGGAGTGTGCGTGCGTGTTTGTGTGTATGCACCAGAAGAAGAGCTTTACAGTATTTGCTAGACGATGGGGAGATGAACATCCATCCATCCATCCATTTTCTATGCCGGGGGCATGCTGGAGCCTATCCCAGCTGACTTCGGGCGACAGGTGGGGAGATGAACATGAATTTGAAAAAGAATTTCGACAAAATGAGACAGCTAATATGTGACCTTTGCTGAAACCGAATCAAGTTTCTCACCCCCCGGCTGTGCACACCAACATGCACACACTCAAACTCAAAATCATACACACAAAGTCTGAGTTGCAGTCAGAGGCGGCATACGTGGATTAGCAGGTAAAAGGACAAGAGACTGACAAGACCCTTTTATTCTTAGAAATAAAGTGAGTAATAGTGTAATGCAAACCTTTACATAACCAAAATTAATAAAAGTACTCATGAAAACAGTAGTGATTCATTAGGCCCAGGGGTACGAATACAACCAGATGATTGCTCACTTTTTCTTTCTTCTGAAGCACCTTTTATGTTTTAATACAGCGTACCAACACCAAAATGGCGGAAACTATAAAGAAAGTAACAAAACCAACCAAGAAAATTCCAAACCTGATTAATTGCCATGCATCAGTAACCACAAGAAGTAACTGTTTCAGTACATTTTGTTCCATTTTCAATGTTGATAGCCACATTAAGCTCATCGACGGGAAAAAAGTGCCAAAACATGTCAGCACAAATTTTAATGTGCGATTATCACACCGCTGATCCACAATATCCCAGTTTCAAACCATACTTTTTTCCTAAATACACCTTGCATGGACCTGCATATGCTTTCAAAAAAAACAACAACCCAAAACAGAAGCGTCAGGCTTTTGCTCATCAACTCAATCCCTGTAATCGATGTTGTCTGCAGCCTCAGGATCCAGCTGCATATGGCGCAGGCTCAACCCTGGTGGAGAGCTCCAAACACTACCTGAGGATTCGTTACACACTGCTGCCATACCTCTACACACTCTTCTTCAAAGCCAGCACCACAGGGGAGACCGTTGTGCGTCCCCTGATGCATGAGTAAGTCTTTTTGAATACTGTGAATATACTGCCAAAATCTCAAATGTTTTTTAAGGTATTTTGAGGGAATATACAGTTTTTCATTCACCAGACTATGTTTATTAGTTTTACTTGTTTTGTTTTAAATAGGAATAATAATATCAATGTATAGCAGTATCAATTAATCAATGCTAATATTGTGCTTAGGAGTGCTCACATTATATTTGTTTTTATTTTATTATATTTATTAATTTATACTTTAATACTTTAAGCTTATGTAAATGACATTTCTTCCGTCACTATCCCCCTTAAGGTTCTATTCTGACAGCGCCACCTGGGATGTGGACCGTCAGTTTCTCTGGGGGAAACACCTGCTCATCACACCTGTACTGGACCCGGTTGGTTGGCACACACAAACAATTCCATAACACACCATTAAGTACTACATTTCACCCCCTTTGAGACCCAAACGTGCTACTTTATTTATTAAATGCAGTATGCAATACGCAGATGGGATGATGAGCTAATCTGACACACACATAGTACATCCTCTGACCTCCACAGGGAAAACATGACATGGGGTTTTCTTTGTTGCCCTCCCCTTTTCTCACCCCTCGTTCTTCCACTTTCATACCCAGCCTCTTTTCTCTCAGCTATAATGAGAGCACTGACCTCATTACAAGCAGATTAGAAGTGTAGATGGAAGTGTGTGTCTGTGTGTGCAAGGGCTAAGTTTCCTGTAAATGTGTGCGTCTGCACATGCATGTCTGTGCGGGCCGATGTAACAATTTCGGTCATGTCAAAGTGCCCTGATTAAGCAATTTAGCATGGCCCCTTGTGAATTACGGAATAGTGGAAAGTAAATTGGATCCAAAGTGCGAATGAAGTTACTTCAGAGTGTAAAAGTTGAGAATACTTGAAGGTGGAGCTGTCAGGGATTTATGGAAGTAGCAGTCATGGGAAGACTGAGCTAAAACCAATACAGGTGCTCCTCAGTGTACCGCGTCTCATGTTTCATCATTTTGTGGTCCCTAGGGGTGTTACGAGACGATGCACGAGATTGGGCCTACGAGACGAGACAAGTTAACATTACTTTTAAGAAAAGTACAATGAAAAAATATTAAAAATGTATGACAATATATTGCAATCTACTAATTTAATTTCTAATACGTTACAGTCTTCTGCACTCTGTGTGTACGCTAGTGGCCCTGCCGCCACCCGCCGAGACAAAAAGACTGTATGACTGGCTAAATTGCTCACTCTGTTTGTGCCGTTGCTCTATGAAACAAATGCTCCAAGGTGCTGAAACCATTGCACAGACTGAACTCTCTTCCTGCCTGTTTGGAGGCGGGAGATGAGGAAAACAGACATGCACACACATGGCAATATATTGAGGCTGGCAAATTAGTCATTTCATTTTCATTTATTGTGGGATTACAAACGCGCTTCCATAAATTACGTAAAAAAACAAATTTTGGTGCGTAAACACGAGACTCGCTCAAGAACAAGCTACAGCGTGGTGCGAAGAATACACTATGTGCTCAGTATTGGCCACACTTGTCTCAATCGCTTGACTCTCGCGACCATCATTAAAGATAAAGATGGTACTATAACATCTATCCGGATGTTGTGAGGATAATGAGGAACGGATCGATGAACAATCTCTTAATTGCAAAAACAAAACAGGCTGCTGTTGGCTGAACCATGCCAAAGTAACATCAGCAAACTCAACTGTCTTCTCTGCACGCAGCCACATTCAGGACACATGTCATGTTTACAGATGGTCGGAAATCACAACACTCTTTAACAATACGTACAGTACACATAATGTAACTGCCAGGTTGTTGATCCTCTTAAAGCGACAATAACAACTCGGGACTTGGTGGTCTTGTTGAAATGGAAAGGTTGCCAGTGCTTTCGTTTTAATTTTTTATACTGCTTTACTTCTTATATTTTGTGTTTTAATTACTGCATGTTGTGTCCTTTGTGTGTTCTGTGTACAGTGTGAGTGACTTAGGAGTTAATTTCGGTGTAATTTGGTATGAGATCCAATTTACACCACAACTTAACTAGGAATGGAACTCGTACGTAACCCGACGACCACCTGTTGAATCAAAATAAATATTTGGACAAAGCAAAGGGTAACAAAGTATTTTCTAGGGAACTTTGAAAAGGTCACAGATGCAACAGATGCACTGATCAACCCCAACCTTATCACAGTCAAATCAGTCCGTAAGGACATGGCCAAGGTTTGAGACATACTGTGGCGTGCAACAAAATGTCAAGTTGATGACTGGTTTTTGGGCAGTTGCCAGTTCTCTTCCTGAGCACAATGGAAGAGATTCCATGAGGCATGCAAAAGAATGCGAATCATTATTGCATCCCATCTGGGGAACCCTTGGCATGCATTTTGGATTCTGAGTCATCTGCTGCCACAAAGATTGTTTGGTTGAACCACTTTTATCTTACAAATGCCTTCTGTTGGATCTCATTTGATTGTTAAAGTTGATCTAATAGACTTGGAGAAGGCATTTGACGGTGTCCCTCGCAGTTTCCGCTGGGGGGTGCTACGGGAGTACAGGATAGGCCATTCGGTCATTGTACAACCGAAGCAAGAGCCTACTTCGCATTGCCAGCAGTAAGTCAAGCCTGATTCCGGTGAAGGTTAGCCTCCGCCAAGGCTGCCCTTTGTCACCGTTTCTGTTCATAATCTTCATGGACAGAATTTCTAGGCACAGCCAAGGAGTCAAGAGGGTCTAGTTTGGGGGCCTTGGGATCTCTTCTCTGCTATTCGCAGCTGATATGGTCCTGATGGCCTCATCAGGCTGTGACCTTCAGCGTTTACTGGGGCGGTTTGCGGTTGAGTGTGATGCTTCTGGGATGAGACTCAACACCTCCAACTCCAAGGCCATGGTTCTCAGGCCATGGTTCTCAGTCGGAAAAGGGTGGACTACACCCTCTGGGTTGGGAGCGAGGTCCTGCCCCAGGTGGAGGAGTTGAAGTATCTCGGGGTCTTGTTCTCGAGTGATGGAAGGTTGGAGTGTGCGGAGCTCCGAGTCGCTGCTCCTTCACATCGAGAAGAGCCAGTTGAGGTGGCTCCTCTCATCTAGTCCAGATGCCTCCTGGACGCCTCACTGGTGAAATGTTCCGGGCATGCCCAGCCGGGAGAAGGACCCAAGGCAGACGTAGGACACACTGAAGGGATTATGTTTCACAGCTGGCCTGGGAACGCCTTGGGGTCCTCTCGGTGGAACTGGAAGAGGTGACCAGGAGATCTGGACTTCCCTACTGAGACTGTTGCCCCCGCGACCCGGACCAGGATGAGCGGAAGAAAATTAAATGGAATGGAAGATTATCTAATGTTCTGGCCGGGCTAGTGGTTTTGATGTACTTTAGGTTCATCAGTGGAAACAGAAGAAGGATCTCGTATAAATGGGAGTTTTTCTTTGCTTGTGCATTTGCAAAGTTTTATATAAAGAGAACAACGCTGTCAATCCCAGGATCAGTCTAGTTTGCTGTATGCTGTATATCAGTGGCACAGAATTTAAGGTTCTGGAACATATTTTGTGGAGTTTTCTGCTCACCCCATACTGTTTCCTCGCTGTACTAAAAATCAATGCATTCTGTTTTTGACATAACTTAAGTAGGCTTTGCAGGTTTGAATTTTTTTATTTTTTATTTTTCTCGAGCTTCTGTACCTCTCCTGGAATCTTCAGGCACCTCCCAGGGGAGGCCCACTTCACGCTTTGAAAACCCTGTATATAATTTGTATCCACATTGCAAAGAGCCATGGTTCCACTCTGATGATATCTAATTTCATATGCTTTTTTGGTTGTACTAGTATATGGCCCGTCAGTGGGTCCCAGTGTGTAACTAATATACTGTACATATACGTTAAATCTAAGAAGCATTGCACTGTTTGTAATGGATGATTTCACCGCTTAGCAAGGCTTTGTGGTATCACAGACAAGGTAGAGCTAAAAAAACGAAAACAAAAGCCATATTCCTACAATTATGGCAAATGGTGCTACTGCTTAGCAGTTCTTGTGTCTGTCGTCTTTACATCTCACCAGGCAGCCCAGCAGAGCAGCTGCGCCCGTCACAGCCACTCAGTAGCTTCAATTGGTAAAGGAGTAATGGGCAGTGACTACATAATGTACAGTGACAGACCATCTTCTCCTTTCACTATCTGCAGAGCGTCATTGTAATCAGCCAGCGTATTATACCCCTGTCAGAGTGACTCACCTACTAAACTGTTCTTAGATCGGAGGAATGGAAATGAACAAGTTCCTAATAACATCTAGATAGGGGTAGGGGTAGGGTGCTGGTGATGAAGTCATCAAAACACCAAAATGCTCACTCTATTGTGTTAACCCTTCATCTTCTTACCTCACGAACGATCTTTTGCTTGAATGTCTCATCTTTCTGTATTCATCACTCCATCCATCTGCCTACCCTTCGCTCTAATGATGCTCTAGCTCCACCATTCAGATCAATAGACGCGCAGACCTTGATCTCTCACCATCATCCCCTCTGGTCACCATCGAGAGCCTCCTTGTGCCGATCTCTCGTTTTTCTTTTTAGTTCATACTTTCATCAAATGTTGGCTTCATTTCTCATCTTGATTCTCCTAATCAGCTGCTGTCAACTCATCCTTGTTATCCTTTTTCCACGTCATTTGGGATCGCACTGTCTGTACTGCTTGCTGTCTTTCTCACCTCTCCTGTCTGATTGTAGCTCACACGGGCATCAAACCATGGTCTACCTTATATTGTACAGTAGCTAAGAGTTTTCTTCTGTAGTGTGAGTGTGAAGAGGAGCACTGTACCTTATGATATCATAGCAGCCACATTAAGCTATTCCCTCCCATTAGTAGGGATGGGTACCGAAAACAGTACTTTTATAGGCACCGACCGAATTTTGTTGGTACTGCCGAGCACCGATTCACATAAAATCAAAAGGTACCATGTTTCGGTACCAAAACAGCAGTCTCCGTGGAGCGTCATGGCACATTCAATTCACAAGAGAAAATGACAAAGTCAGAGGAAGGGGGCAATGTTTACACCAAGAAGGTAGCTGAAATAAGGTATATATTTTAAGTAGGCCTATATGGATACAATAAAATCTACCTGTTTAATAAATGTCACTGTTCTGGAAGAACACACTTTCAATTCGTGACACGACGACTGGATGCATCCCATAGTTTAGAAATGACCAAACAGCCATATTACAACCAAACCAAACCACCAAAACTTCATTTTTGTCTTTACAAATGAATTAATATCGACTGAACATCGTATGTGTGTATTTCGTTCGTCAGGGATAAGTAAGGGATAAGTATACAACAACAATAACAGGTCGGTATTAAAAGTATGTGAGAAAGAACCTTCACAGCCAGGATGTTTAGTAATACTTTATTTAGTAAAGTAAGCCTGGACTGTCCATATGCAACAATTTAGATGTCATTGGCATGTAATGAAGCAATTAAAAATAATTCACTACGTAGCAGACAGTTTCTATTTAGTTAACATAATCTACCCCAATGGTGATTTCTTTCTGTGCCTCTCAGGAGCACCATAACCACACGAAACAAAGCGGATGTCATTTAAAGACACATTAAAACATTACCTACAACACAAAAGAGCTGTAGAAGTTATATCATCCGTTAGACCGACGGCTTCTACATGGAAAGCTTCTCAGCTAATAGCATGCAGCTTCGTCTTCTTCCACACACAGAGCGATTCAATGACCACAATCGCCCCTTTGCGTTTGTAGTAGTGTATGTAGTTCACGGCAAAGGAGTTTGCTTCACGTTAATTTGGAGTTTGTATTGCGGTACTTTTGACTACTTTTTCTTCATTTGTAAAATATTATACCTTTTTTATTTTCACTCCATCCTCTTTTGCTCATTTGTTGTAAACTTATTTGCCCTCCGTAGACCCTCATCACACAATTTTGGACATGTGGATCTGTGAACAAATGATTCATGAGATGTATTCCATTGTAACCTTCATGTTCAAATAAACTAAACCAAATCCAAACCAAACCAAACCAAACCAAAAAAAACTGCAAATATTACAATACAAACAGCTGGATGTTGTTTTGGTATAGTTGTTAAAGTTTGTATATTGGGAGAGAAATATCTTACATAAAAAAAAAATTAAATTAGTACATTAACATTTATTCCCACATAAACAAAAGTACTGAAAATTAAAAATGCAGATTCCCAGATACCGGATATTGGTACGATATTGGTTCAAATGTGAAAGGCACCCATCCCTACCCATTAGCGAGTGCCTGATGGCTTTTCACTCATTCATTTCACATGTGACACATGTTAATGCATTTGCGAGGGTAAACACTTGTATTTGATGTGCTTTTTATTTTGTTTTTGTGGATTGAGAATATGAAATGATTTGATTAACAGCACAGACTATGACCCTTTCCCCCTTTTTTTTTTACATTTGCTCTTTACAATAAAAAAAAATAGCGTACCACAAAAAAAAAGAAAGTGAAATGCATTTGATGGGCAGGATGGGTCTTCACTGCTGGCATATTACATTTAATATTTTTCTTTGAGATGGACCTGTGGCTCCTTCATTCAACGCTCTCCCTGTCTTTATGTTCTCTTCTCTCTTCCTCCCTGTCACAAAGAGCAGAGATCTGACAACGCTATCAAAGGGCTTGTGCTCTTCTATTGATTGCTCTTGTCTGTCCACCACCTTAAGACATGAAAAAGCTGTCACCAGTTGTCATTTGATATGGTCTTTCCCATCGAAGGTTGTGTCCTACTGCTGTGGACTTAAATAGAGTTGTCCCTCGCCACTTCACGGTTTGAATTTTGCGGCTTCATCCTTATTATGGTTTTTGAAAAATATAGTATTTAATAAATCATGCTGGTATGTGGTTGAATAAAGCCTATTATTAGTTTAAAAAAAAAAAGTGCATATTTAGGCAAATACATATTTTTCCACCTAAATTACACATTTTCAAGCATACAAATGGCGAAATGAACTAAAATACAAATACAAGGCATTCAGAAGACGCATTCAAAGAGGCTTTGATGACATGTAGTATTCTACACTGGTTACTAGGGGAGAGTAATGTTACTGTAATGTTCGGTCTCAATTGTCTTAACAGGCACAATAAATAATCCCGAATAAAAACTTAACTCTGAATCCCCAAAATCACTTCCTGTCTGTTCGCCACTCAGCTCCTCTAGGGAACACATTTATAGTGACACACACACAAGCGCGAGTCTTATTTATGTCTTAAATAGCATATTTACTCTTATTATGTCTACTATATTGGGTAATACGAGTGTAAAGGTCAGTTCATGTCTAGAGGGCTATACTGTAGTAATGCTAGAAATCGTATTTAGAAGGTTTTCTATGCTCTCGAAAATATTCTATGTCTAAAGGTCATTCTTCTGAAACGGGTACCAAAAGCGGGACATTACAAGCAAAAATACAAGTTGTTATTTTCTAACCAATTTGCATATTAAAATAATGTCACTGTCATGTGTACAGTTTAGCGTTTTTGGTGTTGTTGGGCTGACCAGGACACGATGTAATGGTGACATAATTTGACTAACACAGAGCTGGTGGATGGACCCTGCTTCAAACTCTGTGTGAGACGCAACACTGTTCTTCAAAGCATTGTTAGTTAGCACAAGAGTAGCACACTTCACCCTCCAGGAAACATGATGTAATATAATAGTTCCCCTAAGTGTATTGATTTAAAAAAAAAGTGATTAGTAGAAAACCGAATTGTAACGTGTATTCATGGACATTACGGCATATTTCTGATTTTGAATCAGTGTCATCCGGCATACCCACGACACTAGTGAGGGAAAGCGGCATAGAAGATGGATGGAATCAGTGTCACTTTCGTTATTGTCTGAATATTGACGGAAAAACAGACAAATAACCCGGAAAAACTGCGACGTTCACATTGGGTGCAGACGTCAGCTCATTTGCATATAGACTTCCTCAGTTCAGTTTCAGTTTTACATTGTGTGTGTGGAATACGCTGTTTACGTTGAAAAGGCATGGCATTTTATCAGAGTTTGCTCAAAGTACATGTTTTGGATGCAGCAAAATGTGTGTGGTGCACAATGAGGTGTTATACTTCGCAACTCACAGTAGCTGAAACATAATTTGCATCATTTTGTATTATTTCTTTTTTGTCTGTGACAAACTTTTGAGTGTCACAAAATGGCAGTGAGCAAATGGGCTGAAATTGACATCTCATCACACTGTTTCCTCTGATTATTTGATATATTTGCAGTATGTTTTAATATGGCTATATCGTCAAATCACAGTAGTCTGTATGTCATGCCCCTCGAAGTGATGGCACCCTCACTGGTACCCCTTTCAGGAGAATCATCCATAAATCAGAACTTGTACTTTGCGGAAATGTATTTATCACAGTCTGGAGCCAATGAACCGTAATAAACGAGGGATTACGTATCACACGGGGCTTTGTAGAAATCTCTCATCCCACTGTTTTAAAATGAGAATGAGTTAATTATGTCTCATTATGTTGACATTTAAGACATTTAAAATGACTCCCTCCCACACCGTGTTCGATTACTGTCAGCCGAAGGGCAGCGAGTTCAAGCTTAAGTTGCTCTTTGCATACACTAATGCACTAACATGCACTAACATTCATATTCTTCCATGCAAAATTATGAGCTGCCACCTGCTGATGTACAGTGGAACCCCCAAAGTCAAGTCAGTTCCTTGACTGTGTTTGACTCCTAAGTCCTTATTTATTTATTTGTTCAGTTAAAATTGCTGACTCAAATTGTTGCCAAACATTTATGGACTGTACAGACAACGTTTGAAGTCATATTTATTCATTAACTGGCATACACATATAAATATAATCACTGTGTTTTGGTTGACTTTTGAGGCATATTTACCCAAATTCCACCCATAATAGAAACATTTAGGTTTAAATTTGAATGACAAACGTGTTTTTTTGTTTTGTTTTTTATTACAGGGTGTGGATATGTTGGAGGCATATATCCCGGATGCTTTGTGGTATGACTATGAGACGGTAAGAGTTTCATTGTTCACTTTTCCACTGATTATTCAAGCCTAAAATGTTTTTTTTTCACAAATGAATTGCTAAAATTAACATTGAATTGTGCAATTAATGAAAAAGTACAAATATGTACACGTGCAAATTGATTCATATAATATTTTTGTCTCAAGTATGCCAGTGTTTTGGCAGAACTACATACATAGTTTAAGGATCCAAAAATACTTGATCTGGCATGTAATCCAAAACAGAGACAAGTCCTTTATTGATGTCAGTGGAGTCAAGCTGGCATTTCCTTGACACACACTTACTGAAAAGTAAACATCATAAGCTGCTTCAACAGGGGAGAGGGATCATTAATAGGCTAAACTGGGTTCCTTGCGGCTGCATCATTGCTGGATTAATTTATTGTGCCTGAATGCATCAATTGTACAGGTGCAGCCACTCAAATGGTGAATGTGGTGCTCAAGAGAATGATTGCAGTGGAGGCTTATCAGTATTAGAGGCATTAGCCCACACATAGAACACAGTATCACGTGAAAGTCTTTGCCTGAAGTTCTTTGTCGGGGACTCGGAGACAAGAGAGATAAGACAGTACAAGACTGGAGACAAAGATAGGGTGAAAGCAGGGGCACCAGCAACAGCGGAAAGACCATCTCGCTCACAGAGAGATAAAAGAGGTGTTGAGCTCCTTTGGGATCTTATTTGGACGTCACAGTGGCGATGAGAAGCGGTCGTTGATCAGATGAACGATTAGATTCTGGTTTCTGGGCCCTTGTTCTTGTTGGTCTCTCGTGATTATCTAGGTAAAAGAATGAGGTGAGCGGGCGGGAGGCTGGGGTGTACAGATCTAGCACAAGAAGGATAAGATTAACAGAAAATGGCATCATGAGGAGGAAAGAGAAGCCAGAATGGTTCCAATTAAAAGCAAAGCAGGAACATTAAGGAGAAAAACAAGGAAAATAGGAGGTTATGATCATGAGTAGCACCAACAAGAGCACAAGAAACCTTCTTAAGGCAGTCAATGAGAGAAGGTTCTTAAATTTCCTGTATTTATTCCACTCCAGATGTCACACACACAGCCATGGCATTGTATGTCATAAAGTAGTACACACCTTGATGGGAACATTGAGAACAGAAGAATTACAGCACCAGATGAGAGGATAACAGGACACAGATTGGAGGGCAAACCAGATGAGACTCGTACATTTTAAATTGATTTTGGTTGTTGGAAGAGCTCAATCTTCTGGAGATCAGAAATTAAATGTGCTTGTGCATCAGTGAAAGAGTGACTGGAATTGTGGAGGACTCTTCAAAAGTATTTTTTTTTACTAGAAGAAAGCTAGGATTGATTTCCACCTCAAACGGACTGCATGCTGCGTGACAAAGATCATTTCTTACAGGCATCAAGTCGAGCTTATAGGTTTGTAGAAAGAAAAATGTCTACATAACACATACGTATATTGTTCATAGCACCATTTCTGTCTTGCCGAAAGCATCACATTCTCCAAATCAAAGTGAGTTCAAATGTTTTCTTGCCTAACCAACCAGATGAAACCACTGTCAGACCGCAGACAACATATTCAGCTGCATTTACCAGGCGACAAGATTGGCTTACACATCAGAGGTGGTGCCGTTCTTCCCACGCAGATGCCTGATGTCACCACCACATACAGGTACACAGATACACTCAATTTGGTTAGGAGATAAGAGAGGCTAAAGCCCAGGACGTTCAGTCTTTCGGTCAGTCTCAAAGATTATGGGAAACCGTCCTCAAGAAGAGGAGACTTTTGCTCCATTTGTTTACAGCAAGAAAGGAGAACTGCTGACCTTGACTTAGGATGTCACCCTTGGGTAAAGAAGTCCTAAACCTTACAGACAGGCCGTCGGTTGTAAATGAAGAGCTGGATGCTTTTGGGAAAGCCTCGTCCATATCCCCAGAGGAGTTCCACGATGTTATTGAGAAACTCCTCCATGGCAGGGCCCTAGGTTTTGACGGAAACCCCAAAGTTATTAGCTCTTTTGGAGGGCATCCTTGACAGGGGATTACACTACTGGTAAAACCGTTAACCACCTCTTTTACTTTTTAGGAGATTTAAGCGACTATTAACGCTTGCCCAATTAGGCCGACATTAAAAGCACGCTTCGGCCCACTTGACACCGACAGGTGCATTTGGCTAGTGTGAGTGCTCTTAATGTATGTATCGCAATTGCTCTTCACCAGTTCTATATGAAAAGCGCCAACTCTCATAGTAAACATATATAATAAGAATCAATATAATGCACACGTAGTAAAGACGTATCATTTAATTGATCTAATGCTACTCCTATGAGATAGAAAGCATTGCCGCCTCATTGGACAAGGAGAAGGATGACTTGTATATAATGTACAACTATCGAGAGACCCATCACTAGCTCAAACATTTTCAGCTCGTTTGTGAGGACCTCCAGGAGCAGGACACAACTGCTGGGAAAGTGATGGAAAGGGATTATTGTTTATTGCGTTTATCAACCTGGTTTATTGTGGTCAAATGGTTCCAGAACCGACCGTGATATGTGAATTTCCGCAAAGTAGGATTCCTTGTTTATATAGCAAATCTTTTCATTTTTAGAGCACAGAAAACCTGTTTACAACCATCTAAATATGGCTTTTAATATTATTAGAGCCCTCTAGACATGAAGTAACACCCCTATAGTTAACTTTACCCTCGTATTACCCAAAAAGTAGACATAAATTCGCCATTTAATATATAAAAAAGACTCATGCTTGTGTGTGTTGCAATAAATTTGTTCAGGACGTGTGGACACGAGGTGACGTCGGGGGTTCAGAGTTGAGTTTTAGCTGCATTAGGGCCACAATATGATTAGTCTGAGAATGTTATTATTATTGTGCTTGTTGTGAGATAATTCAAAACCTGCAATAAAAGCCTTTTGTTCCGTTGATTAAGTCTGATGCTCGTCTCACCAAACATTACAGTAACATCACTACTGACACCTAGTGACCAGTGTAGAATACTACATTTAATCATCTTTGAATGCCTTATATTTGCATTTTGCTTCATTTAACCATTTTTATTCTTGAAAATGCTAAATTTAGGCCAAGAATACCTAAAATTTCCTTAAATATGCAAATTTTTTGACTAGTAATAGGCCGTACAGTAGCTAGAGCGATAGAGGGGGGGTGCGATGTTTGAACCGCGAAGTCACGAGGGACGACTGTATATAATAATCAATGCACCAAACGTATATAACAAATTGCATAAAATAATGATAAGATGGGCATAAATACTTGGTAATGCCTTTGAATCCATTTTTAATCCTTTAAGGGTTTGGGGAGAACCCTTCCCCTTGAATCTTAATTCTCTGTATTATCAAGAATTTTTTTTTTCCCAGACGATGTCAAAGGTATGAATACTCAGTCTTCCATTTTCTGCTGCTACAGATGCTCAAAAGTCCCAGCACATGAATCCATACGATGTATGTAAAAGGTGTTTGTGTTTGTTTTTATCCTTAGTCGGCGAAAACCCATGGGTTTGATCGTTGCTCTTGATGATAATGGCGAGGCCGCAGGGGAGCTGTTCTGGGATGATGGAGATTCCCGAGGTACAAATGTATTATGTTTCTAAAATGGTGTATTAATTGAAACAAATACTAAATGTTACATTGCAATACAATTGTGCAGGCATTCGCTTGAAACATGACACACTTTCTATATGTTAAAACATTAAACCATTTTAGGAGATGGGAATCACATTTAGAAAACCCATGTAACAACATTTTGGTATTGTGTACAATAGCGGACAATGACTGTTTCGATAAGAGTTTATTGCTTTGCTTTTTACTGATAAACGTGTATTTACAGCTTTTCCATGAATGATTTATAAACTCAAAATGCTCATAACTGATAGCTGGTTTCTTGCCATAACTGTTTAAACATTTGGCTCACACAGATGAACAAGTGAAGGTCAGTCACTCAGTGTGACAGTACACCGGCTGTGTCAAATTGCTGTGACAAATCCCAACATCTGTTCTCTTTTTTTCACAGAGACTGTTAAAAGTGGCACCTACATCCACTACAAATTCACTGTTATCTATGTAAGCTTGCCTTGCACACCTTTAAAAAAGTCCAGCTCTTTCTTTGTGTCTGATCTGGGTTCAAGTTCAAATTTCAAGCCAGCCAAGACTTTTCTGGCAAAGACGGGGTCAGGATTAATCAATCCTAATCTTTTCAAGCTTTGATCAGTTCAAATATGTATATCCCTGACTTGCCCAACACTGATGAATGATAATTGGAAAATTGATGGATAAAATACATAGATTTACAGTATATCAAGCATACAAATATGCCTCTTCCACTTCACAGGGAGTACTGACCATGCAGGTGACTCACATTGGCTACAGGGATCCGAACAACCTAAAGTTTGAGGACATAACAGTCCTCGGGGTGCTTCACCCTCCTAAGTCTGTCTCTGTGACACATGTGGGCTCTAAAAACTCTACCAGCATGGTTCCAGGTGCCAGCATACAATTTGATGCAGCCAAGGAGGTACGCTGTATTCATAATCATCCTTTTTCATCCACGTTATAACCTCAATGCTTATTCTACTATGTTGTGAATGCAGTTAGCAGCAAGCGAAATGAGTGGTAGAAAATGTTAAGCGTACAGTTGTTCCTCGCCACATCGTGGTTTGAATTTTGCGGTTACAAATGAATAAATCACGCTGTTTTGTGGTTGAATATGGCCTATTATTAATTAAAAAAATGCATATTTAA
Source organism: Dunckerocampus dactyliophorus (assembly GCF_027744805.1). NCBI lineage: Eukaryota > Metazoa > Chordata > Actinopteri > Syngnathiformes > Syngnathidae > Dunckerocampus > Dunckerocampus dactyliophorus. Next base: position 22,730,974 of record NC_072830.1, on the reverse strand, counting down.
GCAAATTCGGACACATTTTTTACCTAACTTAAGCATTTTCAAGTATTAAAATGGTTAAAAAACTAAAATACAAATTTAAGGCATTAAGAACACGCGTACTACACTGGTCACTAGGTGTCAGTAATGTTACTGTAATGTTTGGTGAGGCAGAGAAGCATCAGACCTGATCACCAGAACAACAGGCTTTTATTGCAGGTTTAAATTATCTCTCAACAGCACAATAATAACAAAATAATGATCTGAATAATAACATGGGGCACTGTTGAGGCCGTAATCACCACAAGAGTATGAGTTTTATTTTATGAGTCTTAGAGTATTTATGTCTTAAATGGCTTATTGTCTTCTTATTATGCCTACTATATTGGGTAATACGAGTGCAAAGGTGACTACAGTGCTGTTATTTGGTGCCTAGATGTCACATCTAATAAGGTTAAAAACCATATTCTATGCTCTACGAAAATATGTGATTTATAAATAAGCAATCCTACTTTGCAGGAATTCACTTCAGGTCTGGAAGCAATTAACCGTGATGAATGAAGGATTACTGTATACTACATTGCAGTTTTACGCCGCCCAAGCACAATAAATAAACCTAACTATAATCTTTTATTGTTGTAATGGCAGGATTTTTAATGCGGCCAGTGCTTCTTTTTACATGCTCACTTCTCAAGTCACACTGATGCATGACAAATGCTGGGTGGGTGACTTCAGTAGTTGCACTTTTTCAAGGTTAGCGACTAAATGTGAGAAATGATAACAATTTTCCATGGCGGTGTGTTTATAGAAAAAGAGACAGGAACAAATTACTAAGAGCCTCAACCCTACCATGTGTGTTCAGGTTTATGAGTTAAAAGCTCATCGGACACAAGTCTATAAATGAAAAAAAAACATCCAGTTAGCCAATACCTGTATATTGAAGATATTTTTTGATACACCCTTTCCTCCCCTCCTAGGTACAGAAAAGTGTTCCTGCGTATGTAGTCGTGTTCAAGGTCTTTGTGGTTACACAGGGTACGATACATTTATCACATTTTACTCAGTTATTTCCTGGACGTGAAGGACACAAGTGCTCTAAAACCAAAACTGCAATTTTTCAAGGTCAATATCCCTTATACTTCCTGCTGGAGTGGGTTTAAATGTCCGTCACTCACAGTCAATATTGACCAGTTTAAATGTCCTGTTTTTACAGTATGAATCACTGCTGGTTTGATTTCATTTCTTAATTGTACTGATATTTGTCTACTAGGGGTGCAAAGCTATGCTATAATTCCAGTGTGGTACCTACCTCGGTTTTAAGTTCACTACTCGGTTCATTTTTGGTACAGTAAAACAAAAATCTGCTTAGCTTTTGTGCAGCTTTAAGTATTTTGTAAGCGAAACGTGAAAAACTGCTGGCAGGTAAGTCTCAACTACAAATAAAAACTTCAGATTTACAGTAGATATAGCATACAGAAAAAGTATGTGAGCCACACCACTGGTGTATTTAGTGAATTAAAGATGCTAAAACCAATCCAATTAATTTTATTTTTAGAATATGCCAGGGGCCAACACAAAACAAGCTGTGGCCTAGCCACAGTTTGGATAACCCTCTTTTTTTTCGGAAAGTCAAACAATTCAGACAAGCGCAACATTAACAGTTTGAAGTGTCTGAAATCGGGTTTTATTTTTAGGAAATTAAACTTCCTTATTGTCTAAAGTGCAGCATTAATAGTTGTAGCTTGTAGCCTAACTGCCGATCTCAACTGCTATTGTCTTCATCCGTTTGCAAATTTCACTGTGAAGGCAAAGTGGAGGAAACAGGAGACTAAAAACAAAAGAGGGTCTCCACGCTCTTGCTTGTGTTTGGAACTATTACTAGCCATGATTCTCACTAGCAAAGACTGGGCTTCACTGTATACGGTATGTTTACCGATAGACGCTTGACGTGAGGCAGTTAGACTTCCTGTCTTTCAGTTTTAATATGTATACCGTGTGGGAAAGCGGTACACCTCTGTACGACACCAAAGGTTCTGTACCAATTTAATTTCTTTTGTGCTTGTGTGTTTATCATCAAACTCAGTTTAATGAACATTCTTAAAAGTCTGCCCAGCAGCCCAAGAAGCTTCAGGGTGTTACTGTAACTTTCAGGAGTCAAAGAGCTCCCTCTAGATTTGCTGTGACTCATAGTTTGTAGAAACTTGTTGAAACAGCTTGGGAAATGAACATCTGTGTTTTAATTGGTATAGCACAAGCGGTGTTCAGCACATAGTCTTGCTTAAGCAAGCCTGTCTCTACAAAGCTGAGACATTGTCAGGAGAATGGACTTCATTCCCATCCTACCTTTTGTCTCAGATAACCACTTACAGTATGTGGGCGACTTACAAAGACCCCACATGTACGCATGTTGACCAGTGAATATACTTGTATACTTAGCTGCTGTCAGATGTGCATTTTGCCTTGATAAAAAAGTTGTCTTATTATCAGTATCTTTATTTGGGTCGGTATATCCTTATAATCCGCATTCAAACACAGGTTTTGTTCTTACGGAACCTGTCCTTAAACCTGGGGGAAACATACCTGGTGCGCTGGGAGGTGGTAAGAGAAGACTTCCAGCGCTTTGACTGCCACCCTGAGGAGCATGCTGATGAGGCAAAGTGCAAAGCCAGAGGCTGCATCTGGAAGGTGAGGCGGAAACGCAAACGTCACAAAATTCTATTGTTGTAAATGCCTGCTTTCTTTTCCACTTTGCTAATCAGGAAAGCACAATTGAACGTGTTCCATGGTGCTTCTATCCCAAAGACTATGGATACTCTGTCAGAACTTTCGAAGAAACCAGCTCAGGCATTTCGTTTGATATCAATCGGAACAAACGCCTCCGGAGCAGTGGTCGCCCGGATTCACCTGACATCGACAACCTCCGTGTTCAGATCAGCTACCACAGCAGTAATATGCTACAGTTCAAGGTGTGGGCTTACAGTACACTGTGTCTGTGCACATGTCATAGTATTTACAGTATGGTATGGTTTATTTGTTTGACATGCTTACCAATTTTGTTCAGGAACATCGCAAGGTTACATTTGCACAATTAAAAATGTCTGAAAAGGAGTAGGAAGAAGCAGGACTTATTCCTACCCCCTCTCGATGTCTATTGCTGATAATTAATTCACACCATGTCTTTGTACCAACGTACATGTTGACACTTAGAACACTTTGTTTGCTTTCATTATGTAATTTAAAGTTTGTTCACTTCCTGTGTTTAGGTGTTTAGGCACAGTACGGTAAATTCCAGACTATTAAGCGCACCTGAATATAACCTGCACCCACCAAATTTAAAGAGAAAAAACCTTTTTGCACATATATAAGCTGCACTTGTCTGTAAGCTGCAGGTGTGCACGTTGTCACATGGGATATTTACACAGAAAGACACACTATAAACCTTGAAATCCTACCTACACTCGATGTTCCCAGCGTCACTCGTTAGCTCCGGTGGTGAGACGTGAGACACTTTTTTTCCTCTGAGTTTAACGGCATTCAAAGTAGAAGCTGTAGAAATTGTACACTTGATCAAACTTACTTAAGAATTGTCAGAGGAAAACATGATCGCCTCATAGGACTACAAAATGTGACATTAGCGTCCACTTTACTACTCCAGTTCACTGCTTTCTGACTCCGAACTCTAAGCATCATGGGACCTGTAGTTCTTTAAACTGTAACATAGTTGCATCATTGTTTAAGCCGCAGGGTTCAAAGCGTGTGAAAAGTCCAGAATTTACGCTATATAGCATATTTTATACAGAATCATTTTGTTTACACTAGTGCTGCAACATGCTTGCGTGCTTGCCACACTTTGGCTCACACACTAATATGCCCTGCTGTCCAGATCTGGGACCCAGCCACGGATCGTTATGAGGTTCCGGTGCCGTTGTCTGTCCCACCTGTCCCTGAGACTAATGAGGACAAGAGGCTTTACAAGGTCCTTTTCAAGAACGATCCATTCGGCATCCAGGTCATACGGAAAAGCACAGGAACCAAGATGTGAGTGCAGGTGTTACAAGAGAGTGTTTGTTTTTTTTTCTGACCACTGCAGTTTACATGATGTTTGCAGGTGCAATCTCAATAGATTAGAATTCCAAGTCACTCTGATATTATGTAGATTCACTATACAAAGTGTAAAATAGTTCACAATGTATTTCTTAATTTTGTAATAGCTTCGATAATAACTTACAGCCAATAAAACTCCCAAATTCAGTATTTCATACATTTTTAAGATTGTGCAAAAGTTCAAAGTGGTCACACGCTAACGAGCAAATAAACTCCATAGGCTTCCTGAGCCAAGCTTTTTCCACTGAGGGCCACATACTCAAAATTGAAAGAATGCAAGGGCCACATTTTGTAAAGCAGCACAGACACAACACGTAGGCATGGTAAGAAGTTATACGGTATATATTTCAAGAAAAAATGGCACCACAGCTTTGTGATACAGGTGAAAAAGGGTATTATTAGTATGAACTTCAGTTTTTGCTCTTTTCCATTTTGCTGTTGTTTTTTTTCAAATATTTCAACTTTCTTCTTAAATAATCTTCTTTTTGTAATATTCTGACTTTATTCTCATAATAGTTTAACTTTTTTCCCCAACCAAATTTTCCAAAAATGACAACTTAATTTTATTTTGTTTGCTTCTCATAATATTACGACTTTTTAAAAAAATAACTTTTTCTTTATATTTCAACTCCATGCTATTAAAATGACATTTATTCTCATAACATTACGAGTTTATTCTCGTAAAATTGCCACTTTTTTCCTCCTTAGAAAATTATTTTTTTCTCGGAATATTTTGACTTTATTCTCTTAAAATTACAGCTATTTTTTCCATTTCTGCTGTTGTTTTAATTTTCCAGCTATTTGAACTTTCTTCTTGTAAATTTTCTTCTTCTAATTGTGACTTTATTCCCATAATATGTTGCCTTCATTCTCATTTTCATTTTTTTGCTCAGCGAAGCATTGCACGGTGATGTACAGCCAACATACTGTTTATTACAGTTTCAAAAGCAACACAGAAACCCCCCCAGAAAAGATTACTACATTATTATCGCTTTTACGGTGTACAGTATAATACAACTGAGCCTTACAATCTTTTAGATACAGCTAGATGTCATTAGTTTGTCCATGGTCAGTACACGAAAGAGACTGAAGAAAGGAATAAAAATGCAATATATAATAAATAAATTAGTGTTCCCTCGTTTATCGCGGGGGATAGGTTGCCAAAATAGCCCTCAATAAGTGAAATCCGCGAAGTAGCCGACAACAATTATTATTTTATTAATGTTTTAGGCTGTAAACCCACTCACCATACACTTTATAGACTTCTCTCAGACAGGCAATAACATTTTCTCACATTTCTCTCTTGTTTAAACAGCCTCAAAACAGTTCAAACCTTTTGTTTAAATTTTAATCATCAACACAAGATATTATTAAGTCACTCGTGACTCATGTGACCTTACCTTTTCGTCCTGCCGCCATTCCGCTGTACTGCAGCATTTTTGTATCCTTGTTGATACATATTGCTGCAGACGAACCGAAGAGTCATTTACAAGCTAGCAAGCAAGCTAGCGATGACACAGGAGACATGGCAGGACGGCACGAAGTAGATTGATTGACAGTGGTTTACAGCCAATCAGGACGGAGAAAACAATGAGCGGGGCAGACAGACGAGAGCGGGAAGAGATAGACACTCAACTTCCTACGATGTAATTCTTCTTAAAGGGCCAGGCTTGGCCTGTCACGGCGTTCATATGCTGTAATATAAAAAAGAAGCACTTAAAAAAAGTCAGCGAATCTGCAAGAGGTGAACCGCAATAGAACGAGGGAACACTGTACTTCAAAAATGAGCTTTCATTACTTTTAGATACAGCTAGATGTCATTAGTTTGTCCTTGGTCAGGACACAAAAGAGACTGATTGAAGAAAGGTATAAAAATACAATATATAATAAATAAATTTTACACTGTCCTAACTATATAAATGATTCCATGTGTGGTTGATTGATTTTAATCAATAAAAGAAACACTTTGTGTCAATCAGGAAATTAGTTACTGAAGTTATTTACTTTCAGCAAGGACAAGTTGCAACTTCAAATATATGGCATTTGCAGTAAATCACTTCTTACAACAATATGTGACATCATTCAATACACAGCAATGTCGGACGTCGATGGCAAAAGCTTTTTAATATAATTGCACACCTTACAGACGGGAATATAAAAGTGGACATGAGGCGCCCTCGATGAAAAGTTAAAGACGTCCAGTTGAAGAAAATGTCCAGATCATCCATATGTACAGCATGCTTCATAATTCAGTCCTAAAAAGCAACACATCGAATATGAAACAAAAATATTTTTATTTATTGTTGCTTTACACACTCAGAGGAAAGAACTATTAAAAAGAAAAAAAATTTTACATAAAGTTCAAGTATCAAGTGCTTTGAGCAAAGGCATCCTGAAAATGGACAAATAAATGAAATACACACCATGCATGTAACCAACCAGCAACATTCAATACAACTATTTCAGAATCTTATGTGCATATTTGAGCATCTATTTGAGCAGGTTTATTGTGTCATGTCAGCTGAAGTGTCGCTAATTAATACGTCTGAATCGATGCTGGTACATTCTTGAGGGGGGGAACGGTTATTTGTGTCAAACATTTTTTGGATGACGTCCTTTGACAATAATCCCCTCTTATTGATTTTAATCCTCTTGTCACTTTTCTCAGTTGGGACTCCTCTCTGCCAGGCTTTACCTTCTCAGACATGTTCATCCAAGTGTCGACGCTTCTGTCATCCGAGTACGTGTACGGCTTTGGCGAGACTGGACATCAAACATACAAACATGACTTGAACTTTCACACCTGGGGTATGTTCTCCAAGGACCAGCCGCCTGGCGTAAGTAACACTGCATACATGCACTGAAAAGGAAGTTTTGTTTTTAGTGCTTAATAGCTTTTACTTACTAATTCTACTTTTTGTTAGCGCTGAAACAACGCACTCGGCGTTTTGAATGTCACTAAACATTTTTTGAGACTGGAAATTGTTGGGTTTTTTTTGTTTTTTTTTACCCTACGGTACCAAGTTCAGATTGGATGAAGTGTCCACCCACGTCAGCATTATGAAATCCAAGGGAATGCTTGTGGGAATCTTCAAATCAATGTTAAATAATCAGTTCTGATAAAGGTCACTGGGTGGTCTGTTTACTGAGATAGACTTATTTATATATAAATAGATAGAAAGATGGATTTGCAATATTGTGCATATGAAGATAGTGTCTTTATGTCAGCATAGCAGCTTATGGGAAAAATGTATTCGGTTAGAGTACATTTTGGTCAAATTGGATCAAATTGTATCAAATTACGGCGGTTTTGGCAAGGCCAAGACCAATAGGTTGTTGTTGTTTTATTTTTGTCTGCATTATTTTCAACTCATCAAACTATTGTGGTTTGTCTCAAATTCTGTCCCCTAATGAAGACAACATGGTAATGCGGTAGTACAAATGAGAAAACTGCTACAATCCTGACCTTTTTCTTTTTTTAGTCAGATCAAACTGATAGTAAGGCATTGGACACGCACACGTATGCACACAGACATTACATGAAAGTTTAACAGCTCCTTAGGTACCAGAAGAGCATGAGTCTGATGGAGTGTGACATGCCCGTGGGCTTTCATCATGGATGTTGACGTCTGAAAGTGGCAGATTTCCTGTCCCTGGCACATCACTAAGAATCCCCTCATAGTCCGGTCTAATGCTCAATTGTGTGTTTAACCCTCTTTGTGATTCCTCACGTCGACATTCTCGAAGTAGCACAGCTCCTACCACACCTAAACAATGAAGCAACAAAAGCAAAGTGACATGTATTGTCTTTGTTACAGTACAAGATGAACTGCTATGGAGTACATCCATTCTACATGGGACTTGAGACCACTGCGGATGCTCACGGCGTGTTGCTGCTAAACAGCAATGCAATGGGTGAGATTTCATCTCAACATGCACGTGCACACACACACACACACGCACATGCTTGATGAAACATGTTATGTCAGCACGTCTTGAAATGGATGCAGTGGGCATTTTCTGTAGGTATTAATACTAATACCATGTTTTCTTAAGCATGTTATTTTAACAAGACTTATAAAAGCCCAGTACAATATATGACGCATGTTTGATCCATTTCCACATTCGAATTGTGTATGGAGAACAGTTGCACATTGTGATACTACAGCAAAAAATACATACTCTAATTTAAATGTGGGCTCATTCCACATTAAATAACCCTTTGTTTGTAAGAAAATGGATAAAAGAAAAGGGCTAAAGTTTTCTAGGCTACAAGATTCATACACAGTCGTCCTTGGCCGCTTTGCAGTTCGAATATCGCTGCTTCACTCTATCACGGTTTTTCCAAACTATATCAGTTAATAAATCATGCTGCTTTGTGCGGTGAGGCACACAAATGCCAGATTTGATCGCAGCATTTTATTGCAGGTTTGCATTATCTCACAACAGCCACAATAATCCCTAATAATGGGCTACTGTTGTGGCCGTCACCCACGCCAAGCTAAAACTCCACTACGAACCCCCGACATCTCTTCCTGTCCACCTGTCAGCTCCCTTAGGGAGCACATTTAAAGCAACACACACGAGCATGACTCTTAGTTATGTCGTAACTATCTTATTTACTCTTATTATGTCTACGAGACAGATACTTTATTCATCTCAAAGAGAAATTCACATTTCCCGCAGCTCTGCAAAAGTGTCATAATAAACTTAATCACTTCCAACAAGACAAAATAGGAGGTAATGTGATTGTAAAGGTGATTATGCAGCGTTAGTTCATATCTATTGTATCTAATCATGTTAAAACCATATTTAAAAGGTGGTAAACAGGTTTTCATGCTCTAACTACGAAAATATTCCATTTATAACAAAGGAATCCTACTTTGCGAAAATTCACTTATCACAGTCGGGGTCTGGAACCAATTAACCGTGATAAACGAGGGGTTACTGTATAGTTATTGAAGACAATCAATTTACACATTGTGAAGCATCTGGCCAGTTATGGTATATAATAATAATAATAATTATTATTGCTTATTGCTTTTCTTTAACTCAACTCTACAATTGCCGTATTGAATATAACAACCCCCTCCTTGGAAAAAAAAAAAGAACAATAAAATAAAATAGACTAATATACTGTATGTGTGTATATATATATATATATATATATATATATATATACACACATACATACATCTCAAACTTGTCTCTAGTCCCTTCCTCCTGTGAACCACACTTCCTCATTGCCACTAGATGACAGTGAGCTGCGTCCACTGACACTCTGAAAATCACAACAATACCTTTATTATGCTTGTGTGTGTGTGTGGTCTAAATAAATAGAAAACAATAAGTGGATATTCTCATCTCTCACTAACGTAACTCTTACTCTTACTCCAAGTACAATTTGCTGCATTTAAGTATGCTCGGAAATGACAGAAAATACATTTACACGCAAAACATGTGAAATCAACTTAAGGTTACGTGGTGTCTTTGAATGCAACCCTTCATGGCTCATAATACGGTTAAAGTGTGATTCAAATATTCTGCTACTATTAAAGAGACTAGCGTTAGGCAAATACATTTTCAGACGTGTGCCATCTTTTAGCTTGATTTACATTTTCAGTTAATTTGGAGCTGTTCATACATACAAATATATAGTATGTAATTTTGTCCTGTCGTTTATCTTTCTCTTCATAAAATACAGCAAAAATTGGCATATTTTGCATATAGTGGCAAATGGTGATTAATTATGATTAATTAATTTGATAACTGTGATTAATTTGGCTAAAATTGTGTGTGTGTGTGTATATATATATATATATATATATATATATATATATATATATATATATATATATATATATATATATATATATATATATACACACACACACACATAATAAACATTGAAATGAGTGAATGAACGATGAATGAACTTGGAAATCAAGTTTTCATTATCAGTGAACTAACAAGCTACATCTCTCCACGTCACTGGTTTGTGTGAGTGACAGGAAGAAAAGGAAACCGTCTTTTAATGCCACCTTCTGATGCGCATATATAAACCTCTAGATGCCGAATATACTGTAAGACAACCCGTCTTAAATTGTTTCTGGTTCACTTCTGAATTACTGAACATATTTTAGCACTGGGACTCTCACACTTCTATTGGTCAAAGCACTAGGAAAGACATATTTGGCAACACCAAGACCCACAATTACAAGCACAGGCGGTCTACTAAGTATTCGACATTTTCTGTTCTCCAGTCTCATGTCATCTCATAGTGAAAGGGGGTGTTCATCTCTGTTAATGAGATCTTTCGCGAAATGATGATCACACCTAAAACGAGTACAGCTATTAATTATGCATACAATTTACCTTAACTATGCAAATGCAGACACACTTTCTACTTTCTTTTTTTGGTGCATGTTTCGCACGCACAACGCCATATTCAAATACTTTTCAGCAATAGTAAGTATCATTTGCTTTGCACCCAGATGTGACGTTCCAGCCCACGCCAGCTTTAACCTACCGAACTGTGGGAGGGATCCTGGATTTCTACATGGTCCTGGGACCTACACCAGAAATGGTGGTGCAGGAGTACACTGCTGTAAGTTTTCTTAGGTCTCTTATTTGTTTGCGTATGTGTGTGTGTGTGTGTGTGTGTGTGTAAGAGACAAACATTTTAAATTGTGTTTGTGAGCCTATGTGTTGTGTCTGGCCCTGGGCCTCTGTTGATGGACTGTAGCAGCTGGGAGTTCCTCGCTTCATTGCGCTCTCTCATTTGGGCAGTCTAAACAAACACACACGCTCACACACACAAATACTTTTTTTGCAAAACAACTTTTTCTTTGCTGAAGTGTTTTGACTTCCTTGTTTGTTTTTCATCTTTATAGCTGATTGGACGACCTGTTCTACCTGCTTATTGGTCCCTTGGATTTCAGCTTTGTCGCTATGGTTATGCTAACGACCAGGAGATAGCAGATCTATACAAGGAAATGAGAGCGGCAGGCATACCTTATGTAAGTTCTCTGAAATCCATGCACTCCTGTGTATACACACAATTTTCCAAGGAAGCAAAGTATTTTCATACAATAGTGCATAAAGGTTTGCAATCTATATTTTTTATTATTAATATGAGATGTATTGTGTACAGTGTGTCAAGTTGACCTATGTTTGACCTTCCATTGAAGAAACACATTTTAATTTCAATTAGTGTCGTATCATAAGAAATAGCATGGCTGCTTATTCTAGTATATGCCGATCACATGCTTTTCCATGGAAATCTGCCGAGCATCGCCAAATTACAATTAACTACTTACAAAAATGTCTGTACCGAATAGACCTTTTTATAGGATCAAGTATTTTGTGTTGGACATTTTTTTTGTGTTCATTCTTTGCAAATTGCTGATATTTTTATGACTTATGTTTGTTTGTTTGTTTAACTGTAATGTGCAGGATGTGCAATATGCAGACATTGACTACATGGATCGGCAGCTTGACTTTGTCCTGGACCCCGAGTTTTCTGGACTCCCTGCCCTCGTTGAAAACATGCGAAAAGAGGGCATGAGGTTCATTTTCATTCTGGTAATAAACCATCATCAACCAGTCAGATTTTCCTGCAGACTAATAACAAATCAGACTAAACTATGTGGAAAAATCATTCATTCATTGGGTCAGAAAGCATTCACAGTAACATTCGCACCAATGGATCTTCAGTGAACCTTACATGCATGTTTTTCGAATGTGAGAGGAGATCAAATTAAAAACAAAATGACAGCGAGAAAATGCAAACACAACAAATGTTTGTTTTTGTTTTTTTTTTTTACATTTTCAATTCCAGGACCCAGCCATCTCTGGAAATGAGACTCATTATCCTGCCTTTGAGAGAGGTAAAGCCGCAGATGTCTTCATCAAATGGCCCAAAAACCTTGGTGGTGACATTGTGTGGGGGAAGGTAAGACGAAGTGGGTTGCCATTACTATTATTACATTTAGATATTATGCCATGTTTTGATGTGATGTCACATCATTGACTCGTAGGTTTGGCCAGATTTCCCCAATGTCACAGTTGATGAATCTCTGGACTGGGACACCCAAGTAGAGGTATAAATAAGCTAATTACACCATTATTGGGTGTTATACTGTACATTCAAGGTGTAAGATCTGAACCAGAAAATGTCTTAATATACAATATTTCTACAAGTCATAGTGACACAATGAAAAGGTTTGGCTGACATTTTTCGAACGTAATCATCTGATCACGTCTTTGCAGATCTACAGGGCTTACACCGCCTTCCCTGACTTCTTCCGTGATGTAACCGCAAATTGGTGGCTTCAAGAAATCTTGGACTTCTATCAGACAACTATGAAATTTGATGGCATCTGGATTGTGAGTGACCTGAAAGAGACCATTCTAATAAACAGATCATGTTCTTATGCTGTTCTCGTTATGCCCAGTTGACTTCTATGCTTAAAGAATCCTTTCCTTTGTAGGATATGAATGAGCCTGCTAGTTTTGTGCATGGTACAGTTGGGGAGAAGTGTCTGGGTAACAGTTTGCTTGAGAATCCTCCATATATGCCATGTAAGACAACAGTGTTTGCATATGTTCAGGTCCTGTAATTTGACAATGCAGCAGTAATTAATCTGCATGTTTTTTGTGTCCTTGTCCAAATAGCCTTGGAGTCAAAACATCTTGGCTTAAACCACAAGACTCTGTGCATGAACAGCGAACAGATACTCAGTGACGGAAAGGCAGTCAAACACTACGATGTCCATAGCATCTATGGCTGGTCCCACACCAAACCTACTTATGAGTAAGATATGCAGCATGATGTGTTTGAGCTTAGTTGCGTGTTTGTGAGTGCATGTAATATCACCTCACTCATCGGACTGCAAGAGTAAATTAATGAATGGATATTGGAAAACCTAATTGTAGTGTCTAGGTATGAAGGAGTAGGTTAGTACTTCTATTGTCATAACTTTGTGAGTATGATGGTCCAAAAGCCATCACAGAACGTGAGCTGAATGATTAACTCCTGAAAATCCAATAAGAAAAGAAGCTGCGGGCCGTATATGGCCCTGCACTTTGGACACCCCTGATGTAAGCAGTTACTGGATTAAAAATAGTGGCCTATGCAACCGAAAATTCATTTCCAAATGCAAAGCAAGCCACCAGGATGTATTTAATAAACTCCATAAGACCAGGTTGTACTTTTGATTAGCATCCAACAATTCAGAGACAATCTTCAAACTAAAACTTGGCAAAGGATATTGTTCATTTGCACATAAATGAAAATGCTACTGCACGTACAATATATTACAGTGTAAAGTTATCTCTTATAACAGGTGTGCAACGATACATACAATTCACAGTTCGGTTTGGTTTGATACTTTGGTGTCACAGTTCAGTTTTTTTCAATACAAAATGAGAAATGTTCATGCTCCCTGCTGAAATTAGCTGCTGACACTGCTGTCAGTGACTTGTCTTTTGTTTTGCTGTGCAAAGCAGGAACTGCGGTATCGGTGAAATAGGTTCATGAAGGAATCTTGTAACGGGGCTCAAGTGACTGCAGCGTGTCTTGAAAAACTATGTTGTCCACAACACAGAAGGGTTGCATTTCGACAGCAATAAAAGTCCCATTCACCCGGTCAATTTCTTTTGCCCTCTTGGAATCATGTGCTAAGGGCTGTAAAGTTTATAGCGCTTGGGCTTCTTGTTTTTGTCTCGTTCCACTTGTTTTTGCATCGGGGTGTGTTGTCATGTTTGTTGTATTTCCACCAGTAGTTTAAAGGGATAAATCTGATGATTTAACATAAAGTTGTATGACATCCCCATCAGCAGTGTCGTTCAGCAACAGCGACTTACCCCCCCACTCGGTCTCCTAAGTCCAGTTCTGGTCGGATTTTGGTGATGAAGAACGAAGTTCCGCTTAGTTGCTGGGGACTTTTAAGTGAAGAGTTTGGCTTCTAAAAACAATATGCGTTCAAAAGAGTAATACATTTGCATTTGTAAAAAAAAATTCCTTCTGAAAAAAAATCCGACCTCACAAAACGCTCTGCGTTATATTTGTCTGCCGCCGTATCCCCGCGCACTGTCACCTGTGCATTCATGTGTATGTGACGAACACACTTGCATCTTCTTCCGCTGTGTAACACATACGTTAACAAGATGGCCGCGAGTGTGTTCATCACATACACATGAATGCACAGGTGACAGTGTGCAGGGATACGGCAAGAGACAAATACTGTATAACGCCAAATGCTTTGTGAGCTCTGATTTTTTTGAGAAGGCATTTTTGTGATGCAAATGTATTAGTCTTTTGAACGCATATTGTTTTGAGAAACCAAACTCTTCACTTAAATGTCCCTAGCAGTTAAGCGGAACTAATTCTTCATCGCCAAAAACTGACCAGAACTGGACTTACGGGCCCAAGAGGGGGGTAGGTTGCTGTTGCTGGACTACACTGCTGATGGGGATGTCATGCAACTTCATGTCAAAAAATCCAAACTATCCCTTTAACGTTGTGTGACACTTGCGACGTACCGTTGTACTTTTGTCCACGATGCGCTTGCCATTATGCGTGAGAATCATTTTATCGGCAGCGCAGACTCTCACGTTATGTTAGAGACGCACTGTCAACCGATTGCTAATCTCGTGATACCCGATGCATGTCTCACCGGTTGATTAATCTAAGGATTTATGGCTGATTGTTATCGATTGAGGAGGCGGCTACCGACGCTTGTCTCGCTTGTCAAAGCGGATATCCGGTTGTATTGGTTTATCGTTCACAACCCTAATGCATGTATGCCTTTAACCACTTCCCTATAGCTCAGTGAGCTGCAAGGAGCATACCACCATCTAGTGTTGTGTAGATCGACATAATTTGGCCAAACATCTCCCTAGATCCAGTGCATACAAACTGGGACGCTGTCAGAGACTCATCTTTGAGTTATTGCACCACACATTGAAGATGACAAAAAAGTTTGCTGATAATAAGGCAGGATAAAACAACTATGGACAGCAGGGTAGGAGTCCTCCACACTACACACACATACAGCCAAACAGACCAAAGTGCATGAGGGAGAGCTGGTGGAAAACATGACCCTGCATGATCACGACTCTGAAAGACCTCGCTGCACTGTATCCTTCACAATTAACCAGCTACTATTGACCACTGCCTCAGTCCATGGGCCATCACTTGATGTCGACATGTTGGCCTGACATTAAACACATGAAAAGAACAGTGTGTTGGCACCACAGACCCATCACTGTGAACAAATCGGTTGCGAGTTACAACCGATGGAGCGTAGCCAAAAAAAGAAACAATACCAACATGACCTTTGACTGCATGACCACGTCAAGCATCATAGATCGGATATGATTCATGCTCAGCTCAGTAAATCCTGAAATATTAAAGGTGAGCCTGACAAGGTACATGAACTTACCCACCTGACCTCTGACCTCAGCTGCTTGAAAACTTGGGTGGGTAACCTTTACAATGCATACGGTTCCTATTTGTGACTCCTCTGCCTTTTTCTGTTGCCTATCTTTTACAGCACTGCTTTTCAACTGATCTATCATCACCCCTTAATGACAAGCAATGGCCTAAACTTTCCAACTCAAATTTCTCAAAGATCTTATATTAGGATGTAGGGAAAAGTAGCTACTGTGAGGTTACCTAGCATGCTTTGCGGGTATAATTTTGCATGTATGCTACTAGAGGTGTTATTTTGAGACCTGCATAGTCCGTGTGGTGCAGTTGCATTATGTGTTCTATTTGTGTTGACTTGTTGTGTTGGTTTTCATTGCACCCCGAGTTAGCTAGACATCTGTGTTGATGACTCCCCTGTCCGTTTGTGCTGTGTTGGCAGAGAGTGTTTTTGGCTTTTCATTTTCACATGAAGTGGACTTCTTTAAAGCAAGCTGAAGATGCCTCTGACCATTACCTGTGCGACTCGTCCTAATATACTTCTCCTCTCTACTTCTGTGAAAATTAGTTTCAAATAGCCCTACAGAGTGCTGTTGCCACCTTAAGAAGTATTAATAGATGACACCCCGCTGCTACAACCTTATCGTGGTGGAGTTTACATGTCCCGATGATCCTAGGAGCTACGTTGTCGGGGCTTTTATGCCCCTGGTAGGGTCACCCATGACAAACAAGTGAGGGACCAGACATAGAGTGGCTCAACAGACCCCTATGAAGAGAAGAATCGTTGGACCGAGTTTTCCCTCTGCTACACATGGAGTCCCTAGAGGGAGTACTGGAGAGTGCTCCCTCTGAGGATCCCCTTGTTCTGCTGGGGGACTTCAACACTCACTTTGGCAGCGACAGTGAGACATGGAGAGCTGTGACTGGGAGGAAGGATCCCCCTGATCTCAACCCGAGCTGTGCTTTGTTATTAGACTTCTGTGCCCGTCACAGGACTTGTGGCAATATGGCGAGTTGTCTCCGATGGTGGGGGAGGATGACGGTCAGACCTGGCAGGCCCAAGCGCATTGTGAGGGTCTGCTGGGAATGTCTGGCAGAGTCCCCTGTCAGAAGGAGTTTCAACTCCCACCTCCGGGCGGAAGGAATACTTGGAAGACCCTCAATCCTACCAACACGTCTTCTAATGAGGAAGCAGTGCCTGGGGACTCCGAGGTGGGCTCTCCTATCTCTGGGGATGAGGTTGCCGAGGTTGTCAAAAAGATCCTTGGTGACGGGGCCCGGGGGTGGATGAAATCTGGCCGGCGTTCCTTAAGGCCCTGGATGCTGTCTTGTCTTGGTTGACACGACTCTGCAGCATCGCAATGGACATCAGGGGCAGTGCCTCTGGATTGGCAGACCGGGGTGGTATAATGTAGGGATTCACATAGTTGACTTTGTTTTGGGGTAAGGATGTAACGTTTTATTCTATATTTCCTAAATTCAATGTCTCTCTTCATTGTACAGTGCCCTGCTGAATGTAACAGGTAAAAGAGGAATAGTGGTGACCAGGTCCACTTACCCCTCCAGTGGAAAATGGGCCGGGCATTGGCTGGGTGACAACAATGCCAGCTGGGACCAGTTATATAAATCCATCATAGGTATGTACCTGTATTAACACTTGCTATAATTAAACTGTGATCAAAACCTTTGGTTCTGTTTAATGAAATCAAGGATTACGTGCATGCATGTATTTTCGCTTATTGTATCTTTACTGTATTAGTATCAACTGTAGAAATTGCTCAAGATTTTTCTGTCTTGCAGGCATGATGGAATTCAGTCTGTTTGGCATCCCTTATGTAAGTATCACCATCTGATCTTGTTTTTTGATTAGACGTAATCTTATTGATGTGACCTTGTCCACTGTAAAAAGATTACACTGGCGCAGTGCTGTTATTTTATTTTGCTGGACACTTTGATCAAAGGACATCTTGTAGAGTATGTTCTTACAACAAGAGACAGGAAAGCTGATGCTGTCGGTCAATATCTACAAAAAAAGTGTGTCACTTCTTTAACCACCTATTCCTTCATTTACATTTTGGACATTTGTTGTGTGTTTGGTTGTGCCTTCTTAATAGTTAATAGCTACATTTTTTTTCCACTTTGGGCCACCACAGCTACAATTGCATGAATGGTTGTGGCTTAGTTTGTTTAGGCCGGGAATCAACCCCATGTCTTCTGCCATGAAGAGCAGAAGCGTGTACAATTACACTAACAGGGATTTCATAGAAAAACTAGATGAAGCAATTTCAGCAGAATTTGCGTGTGAGTGCTGAAGAGTTGAAGCTGAACTGAAATGCTGTTGCAATGTATGAATGTTGTATATAAGAAAAACTGCTGAATGAATGTAGGAACTGGTAAAACTAGTAAAACATTTTGCATTCATTTTCAAGGGGGAAAGTGTCGTGGAAAATATGGAATTACATTAAGTGTGGGAACTTTTTCAAAGGTCCTGATAGCCCACGTGTCCCGAATGAGCTGATTATTTTGATGTTTGAAATGGTTTGAATCGGATGAAACACGAGGAAGTAGTTGACGGCCAAAGAATGGAGTTGGTGAATGGTGTTAAAATTTAATAAGGATGGAAAAAGGTCACAGTGGGACTGAACCAATGGGGCGTGGCTCCCCCGCTCAATCAACCAGAATTCACTCTCACCTCAGTTCCACCATCGCTCCTAATTATTCTACAGGTGCGGTCAGTAGAGGACAGTGATGATTTCTGTTTGACTTCAATTATTAGAGTTCTTTCTATTCGATCGGATACTCATGTTTGCGTTTCACCAATATTTATGCGTCAGTGAGACTGTAAAGTGCGCCTCTTAGAATATAAGAATAAAAATAAGTGTAATGTGATTTTATAAAATACAGTACAGGCCTAAAGTTTGGACACATAGAACATCACTGATGGTCCCAACCTCACTAATAAGGCAAGGAATTACACTCAACTTGTTCAATTCAGCCTCTGAAGTGAAAACCATTTCAAGTGACTACGTTATGAAGCTCATTGAGACAACACCAAGGGTTTGCAGCGCTATCAAAAAAAAAAGATAAGACATACAATATATGTCTAAAATAAGTCATATTTAGAGTTATTTTACACTTCTTTGTTAAATACTTAATTCCACATGCGTTCATTCATAGTTTTGAGAATCTACAATGTAAATAGTCATGAAAATAAAGAAATCGCATTGAATTAGAAGGTGTGTCCAAACTTTTGAGCCTGTCCTGTATGTTGAACGACTAAACCAGAATCGAAACAGCAACCTTTGGGTTGGCAAACAACCACTGTACCACCTGAGCAAGGTCACCTTATAAAAAAAAAAAAAGTGGACCGTTAAAGTAATGTAAAATGATTTTTCAAGTAATCTGTCATTCTAAACTATGAATAGTTTTGTATTTTCTTATTGTCTGGCTTTTAAAAAAAAATGTCTTCCTCTCCTTCAGACCGGAGCAGACATATGTGGGTTCTTTAATGCAGCGGAGTATGAGATGTGTCTTCGCTGGATGCAACTGGGTGCCTTCTATCCATACTCACGCAACCACAACGGCAAAGGCAACCCGGTGAGTATACTCCTAGCAGGATGATGAAAGCTTAGCTTTCTATGACAGTCTAAGAGTCAAATGATTTATTGTCGACTGGGTGCCCTGTATTTCTGAACTCTGATCTACAGTATACCTAGAATGAATAGAAGGTCACATTTAAGCTGTCTGAATATCTCTGTTACTCTGAAAGACACAGTCTAAAACATGCCGAATATTAGCGAAAACACACACATTCACAAGATAGACCAGTTTGGTGCTATTGTATTGGTGGCATTCATTCTTGCAGTGACCTTTAAGAGCCCTGGAACACATCTAAGAAATCCAATAAGGCCCGTCCAAGGATCGATCCCATGAGGCAAAATTTCTCTGCAATGGAGTCTGAAGTACTCGACAGGATAGTTTGTGTGTGCGTGTGTGCATGTGTATTAGGGTGGGTGGGATGATTTAATTGAAGTCTCAAGTCTACTGTTTTGTATCCGTCTATCCATTTTCTATACCGCTTAGTCCTCACTAGGGTCGCGTGGGTATGCTGGAGCCTATCCCAGGCAGGGTACTCCCTGGACTGGTCGTACATATAGACAAACAACCGTTCACACTCACATTAATACCTATGGACAATTTAGAGTCACCAATTAACCTGACGTGTGGGAGGAAACCGGAGTACACAGAGAAAACCCACACACGCACGGGGAAAACATACAAACTCCAACGGACATTCGAACCCAGATCTTCCAGATCTCCTGACTGTGTGGCCAGCATGCTAACCACTAGGCCACCGTCTGGCCCCAGTTGTTTTGTAATGGCTTGCAAATGATGGTTTAACCACAGACGGCATTTCAGAGAAGATGAAGAAGATTACCCAGATGATGTGGGTTTGCAGCTCAGAATCACAAACTTGAAGAGCAGATCAAGATTGCTACACAACAAATCAAAGAGAAGCAAAGAGAAAAAGCAAAGGGCACACAAGGCTGGAAAAAAACGGATATTTTCGATTATGAAGTTAGCTATCTTTTTTGGGTAATTCATGTTTTTTCTTAATTTCATCTTTTTATATCAAAGTTGAAATGCATTCTAATATAAAAGTGATAAAGGGGACATATGATGTATATATCACAGATTTAAAAAGTTCCTAGGTGTCTTAATAACATGTCTGTGACATGATTGGGTCAAAATATCCTGACGATCAAGAATTAGGGCACACTATAAATCTTCTCAAAACAGCCCTGTTCAGAGCAGCTGATTTTGGGGGGCTGTCCTGGCCCCTCTACTGCACTAGAAGTCAGACCTGATGTGCTGGCTCTTTAGCGAGCGAGCGCCTGAGGGAGCGGTACAGAGAGGAGTGTGAGCAGCTGGGCACATGTCACACACAGCAAGAACAGTTTCACCCAGAAAACCACAGCTCGGGTCTTATTTCTATACTGGAGGGAAAGAAGGAGATTAGCCCTGAAGTCAAGACATTACAGACCTCATCCTTGGAGCGCCAGACGGAGATGCTTTGCACGCCCGACCAAGGTCTGAAGTCCCAAGAGGAACGGCTAGCAATAGGAAATAAAATGAATCCCCTTTTCTCTGATGTCATCTGTGGCAGGGAGGTGATGTAACGATGTGACCATCTGAGTATCCAACAGCACTACAACACTGCTTAACATTCAGCTTTGACATGATAGTGAGTCCGTGTTGTCAGTTACTAAAAAAGAAAATGGCGGCTCTTCGCTCAAAGAGCGGGCAGAGAAACTCATTGCGCGGGCGGACTTCATGTAAATTTGCACTATTGTTTTCTAGGGTCAAAATCTCCAGACACATTTTCGGACATAGTTTATTTTATCAAATAAATTACTTGGTTGTGTAATTTAACACTTGATTGTCGGGCAGGCACTCCAGAGACCCAAATATGTGTACCCAAATATGTTTTCCATAATATGTCTCCTTTAAGATCAAAAGGCTGTTTTCTTCCTGATTAATAGGCTTGGAAAAGCAAATTTCTCATTAGTGTTGCCATCTTTTAACGTGTGCTCTCTACGATTTCAAACACACCAAGGAGGTGTGAAATGAGGGTTATTCAAAGACCAAGACAGGTGCAAACTTCTGTACTTCCAGTTAATTACAACCGTGAACATTTCCTCAGAAATTAAAAGGTAATTTCCTTGGGTCAGAAGATAATGGAAATGTTGTACATTCCATCAGTTTCTGAAATGTCAACAGTATGTAACCAGTTGTCCGCAGTTTAAAAACATTTTAATAGCCATTATGTTCTTGCAACGGAAGCCAGCTAGTTTAGCTGTGCGATAGTACGTTGATACCCTAGTCACACTAGAGGTAGAATGAGCCAGAATCCTGGATATTCAAAGTGCATTATAAAAATTCTGACTGCACTCCAGATATTAGGGCCCATTCTTGTGGCCAACCCAAATTATTTTAGCATGCTAAAAAACATTTGAGGTGGATTTGAAGTGGAAAAATAATGAAACGGCATTCGAAAGATATTCAAACTGTACTCTGACTCTATTCTAACAGCATTCCAAACATTCTGATTGCATTTGACAAACAAAAAACGCAACCAACTGCCGCTGAAAGTCACTATTCAGTTTCAACTTATTCACATCACATTCAAACCACCGCCAAGGAAAAAAGAAGCCAAGTTAACCCCGACAGCGACCGCCGGCGCGGAGAGTGCCGAGGTGCTGAAAAGTGGTTGAAAGCCAATAAGCCCACTGAAGCGTCACTCGCCACTTCGGCATCGTCAATTTACATCACGTCATGCTGGCAAGAAAAAAAGGAGCCAAACTTAACACTGGCCGTCCGGCGTGCACAGTGCAGAGGTACTGAAATCCAGGAAGCCAGGAAGTATTGAACAGCATTCAGATCTTGTCCCGAATGTGGCGCGAATTTTTAAACGTATTCATTCGGCTGGTTCTGCAGATTCTTGCTTTGTGTGACAGGGGCTTACTCCCCGACGCCTCAAGAGCCGTGTGGGTCAGTGGGTTGGGAGCTTGGGCTTTTAGCTTACTGGCTAGCGTGCTCGACTCTCTGTCAGAGAGGCTGAGGGCTGTTATAGTCTCTAATATTCAATCTGTCTAATACGATCACACTTCTGAAAATATTTAAACTCTGGAGAGAGTCACATTTCACCCTAATTTACACACAAATGCATAATAAATATCTCTGACCGTGTCAATCAAACAATATTATTGTTAAAAAGGCTGATTTTTTTTTTATACCGCCCTTGTATTGGATCTCATTAGCTTGTGTAGGTGCACATGCTGTTGCTGTTGTTGAAAATGGCGCTGACTCTTCTCTTAAGTTTGTATGACTTCAAATACTAAAAAAACATCACAAACCAAAAAGTCCCTTTGAAATGTGTTTACTCAAACGCTGAATACTTGTGAATGTGAACATCAATCGGTACTCCTACTGATATTCATTATGTATTTTGTCACATTTTTTGGAAGGCAAGTTCAGCAGGATGCCTGAGGTTATTCATTCATTTTTTATTCACACTGTGTGTGTGAAAATTGCTGACCTCACATGGTTGCTTGTTGGAGGTCGAAGGTGTGCAGTCATGGGATCATTACCTTCAACATGGGGGGCTTTCAGGATGCTCTGAAGACAGTGTGATTGTTATAGACTAGCATTTAACGTTTGGGGTCAAACATAATTAAAACAGGCCTGTTGCTGCTGTTATCTGCAGAGACAAAAACATGTCGTACAACTGAAACTGTGTAGACATTTGAAAAAGTATATACGGTAAGTGGAACACAATTATTTTGAAGTTTAAAAAAGAGCCTAACTCCTGGTTGACACTGTATTGGGCAGATGGCAGGCAGGGATATGATGATGAGATCCTCATGCCCATTGGTCGGCCTGTTGATTACAGGATGATAATGCACCAGTCAATGCTACAAGAATCTGTAGACAGTTCCTGGAAGTTGAGAACACTGCAGTTCTAAACGGCACAGACTTACGTTTTTCTCGGCATATATACAGTAAGCATGTATGAAGTCCTGTTCTATCTTTCAGTTCACTGAAAATGTGAACGGTGTACTGTATTGTTCATGTATTATTATTTGTTGTTATCAGAGACAAGATCCGGTTTCCTGGAACTCCACCTTCGCAGAGGCGTCCCGAAAAGTCCTCAACATCCGTTACACCCTCCTGCCATACCTGTACACGCTCATGTTTGAAGCACATATCACAGGAAGCACTGTTGTCAGACCGCTATTGCATGAGTAAGTGCACCAAACAATGTCTAACCATTTTTGAGAACTTACTAACATAATCATACAGTAATCTCTCGTTCATAATTGGTTCCAGACCTGACTGTGATAAGTGAATTTCCGCAAAGTAGTATTCCTTATTTATAAATCGAATATTTTTGTAGTTAGAATATTAAAAAAAACACAAATTACAACTTTCTAAATACGGGTTTCAACATTATTATAGCCCTCTAGACATGAAGTCTGGTGATGTGTGTCTCATCGAACATTACAGTAACACTGACACCTAGTGACCAGTGCAGAATATTACATATCGTGTTGAGTGAGTGTTAGGTTAATTGGCGACTCTAAATAGTCCATAGGTATGAATGTGAGTGTGAATGATTGTTTGTTCATATGTGCGCTGCGACTGACTGGCGACCAGTCCAGGGTGTACCCCGGCTCTCGCCCAAAAGTCAGCTGGGATAGGCTCCAGCATACCCCCGCGACCATAGTGAGGATAAGCAGCATAGAAGATGGATGCATGTGATAGAGTGAAGCCGCAAAATCTGAAACAAAGTGGCGAGGGACCAACAGGTGAGGATACTAATTTTAAGATAATGGTGCTCAATGAAGCAGGGTCATCAAACTGTCAAGAGTAAGAAATATGATATCCTTTTATATTGTCATCTACCAGTTGTTACAATTACTATAATAATAGTATAATAAAGGACATGTATTTCCATTAATGATAGTAAGAAAAAACATAACATGGGGTTGGGAATGGTTATTTTGAGCGACGGTTTGTGATTATAACTATTGCACTATCAATGTTTTGTCCAGCACTGTTTTCATCAGCCAACTGCACACAAACTGACTTCACTTGGCCTTTGTTCATATTAAAGCACCTTTGACATTAAGAATAAAAGAAACCACTCAACTTTAAAGGCACACTAAGAAACACAGTATAAGCTTGTTATTCTTGAGTCATCTTTACTATAGTATTATCATCTGTGCTGACAGGTTTGTGAAGGATAGAACTACTTGGGACATCCACAAACAATTTTTGTGGGGACCTGCTCTTCTTATCACCCCTGCCCTTGAAGCGGTATGTACACATACACACATATTTCACCATTACAATATACAACATGTACAGTAAACCTGAGGCAACATTTGTGCATCTGGATATTTTGTTACGGTGATTTTGTTGATTTTGGAATTGACAGGGAGCCACACTTGTAGAAGGCTATGTCCCTGATGCACGCTGGTATGACTTCCACACGGTGAGTCCTTGTAGAAAGCAACCTGGACATCATGATGTCAACATATTTCATCAAAATGTATTAGAGTGTTCCCTCGTTTATCGCGGGGGATAGGTTCCCAAAATAGCCCACAATAAGTGAAATTCGTGAAATATCCGCCAAATATATTCTTGTACAATTACTATGTATGTTTTAAGGCTGTAAAACCCCTCACCATACACTTAATACACTTTTCTCAGACAGGCAATAACATTTTAGCACATTTCTCTTTTGTTTAAACACTCTTAAAGTTAAAATTTTGATGATTAACGTATGAGATTGGACACAAGGAATTGTGACTCACGCATATTTCCTCTGATCGTGGCTTGTCCTGGCACTGTTAGGCTGTAGCGTTTTTGTATCCTTGTTAAAACATACTCCTCCTCGTTGTCCTCCGTGAACCCAAGATTCATTTACAATATTCCAGTCGGCCTACAGCCCCGTAACTGCTGCCTTCTTTCAGCATGTACAATCCTAGCAGCTAGCGATCATATAACAGCAAACGGGCAGTCCTGCATGGAGGAGATCGATTGACAATGGTATACAGCCAATCAGAACGCATAACACAATGGGCGGGTTCTCCCTTAGCCAATCAGGACTATTGTGGCTCTATATTTACGGAGACAACTGGACAGTCTTCAACTCTCACATGAGTATACACCACCTTCTACTGGTAGCAGTAATAAATACAATAACAGACACACAACAGAGCAAGGATAGATCACTCTAATACACCACAAGGATGCAGAACATACGGCGGGTTTATTTAATATTTTATTATTATTATTTTTTTATAGTATTGCTATAGGTTACTGATTGAAGTGGATGCTCAGTATTTTCAGGTACCTGACATAAAATGTAACATGGTTGGGACTTGAATTTATTTAATCACAAAATTCTATTCGCAGTTATCATTATTGACTTTTGCATCAGCGAGAAAGTGAAACTGCGGTTTACATTCGTCAGATTTTTACTCAAGCATTGGCATTAAGCTAAAGAGAAACTACAAAACAGCTGAACAACCACATTGGATGATGAGATGTAATGCCTCATAAACGGTACGACGCACAAATAATTTCACGAGCGTAAACAGGACTGTTGTCCTTCTGTCCCTGCCCTCTTAAAACTTTAACAGGATGCAGTCAACAGCACAGTGCATTTCTGTTCTGACATTATGTCATAAGTTTGCACAACTGTCCTATTACGTTACAAGGTAATAAGAGTATGGCACGACAAATATCAGTCTGTGTTTTTCAAGGAGATAACTGGTAGCTTTTAATCAATGGCCATCCTCAATTAGTGTTCGTATGGATGCTGGAATTGAAGCAGTTTTATCAGATAAGTAAACAGTAGCATCTAAGACTGTTATTGATGCAAATTATGTTGACTATACTATTCTTATAGTACACACATATATATTTATTTATTTATTTATAAACTGAAAAAAAATGTTTTTGTACATGAAGTACACACGCCTATCCTTCTCCAGGAAAGCTCTGATACTTTGTTGTAAAATTGGCCTTCTGTTGAGCTTGGATGTATACAGTCACTGCCATCTTGGCAGTCAAGCTCATTCATTCATTCAGCAGAGAT
Organism: Dunckerocampus dactyliophorus; assembly: GCF_027744805.1. Taxonomy (NCBI): domain Eukaryota; kingdom Metazoa; phylum Chordata; class Actinopteri; order Syngnathiformes; family Syngnathidae; genus Dunckerocampus; species Dunckerocampus dactyliophorus. Next base: position 22,704,794 of record NC_072830.1, on the reverse strand, counting down.
ATATTTAATGCATTTGACTTGTTGCTAAATCAAGGTGTAGAAAAAAATACCAATTTTCTTCTCTGTATGAAAGGATGGCACCGACAAGCAGCCTTCCAATTTACGCGCGCCCCCGCCCCTTCACAGTGAGGTTGGAGTACTGCAGAGCCTCAGCATGTATCATTTCCCTGTATTTTATTGTCTGATTAGCATAGTAATGATGTACACTTACATTAAAGACATTACACGGGCATTAAAAAGTCATCATGTGTATTAAATGTTTCTGCAAACATTATACTGGTGACATGCTGACTAACACAAATGGGCACACGTCATCCGCCATCCAGTGCACTCAGTAAAGTGCACTCAGATGGTAGCCTCAGCTTGTGCAGTCAGTAAAGTGCACTCAGATGGTAGGCTTAGCTCGTGCACTTAATCTGAGAGGAGACATTCGCTGCATATCAGCTCGCTGAACTGTATTTGATCAGGAAATCTGCAAATTCAGCAATGCTTACTTAAGAAAGTGTTAAAAACCATCGGAATCATACAGAAAATAGATTCATAACACAGTTCAATGGACAAATATTAATATTTATTTTATGTATATATTCACCTGCCTTCCTTGACCGTACTTCACTGGGGTATTTTAACTCATGCTGTTTTGATTAGGCCAAAGATGTCAATGTGCGTGGCCAAATGGTCTCGATGCCCACACCGATGGACCATATCAATCTTCACATCAGAGGAGGATACATCTTACCTTGGCAGAGACCAGAGAACACAACAACCTACAGGTAAACTTCAGTTTATGTGAGTGTACTGTATTCATGTGGCACACAAGAAAGTCAATACCAATAACCCATTCAATTTTTGTTAGGATCTTAACAAACGTGGATACGTAAATGATAGATCCCTGTTCGCCTATTACTAACACATTGTCATTGTCTGCGAATGAGAAAGTAGCCTAATGAAAAAAAAATAAAAGATCCCCTTTAACAGGACAAAAAATGGTATACAGTGAGTCTTGCTGTCCTCTTTGACACAATTCCTATATAAGACCAATTTGCCTCTATACAAGTGAATTTCCGCGAATTAGGATTATTTATAAATTTAATATTTTCATAGTTAAAAGCATAGAAAAACTGTTATGTTTTAACAGTTTAAATGTGTGTTTTTTTTAACATTGTTGGAGCCTTCAAGACATGAAATAACACCTCTATAGTCATTTTACTCAATATAGTTGACATAATAACAGTAAATAAGCCATTTAAGACATAAATAAGACTGTGTGTTCCTATAAATATGTTCCCTTGGGGAGCAGGAAGTGATGTCAGGGGTTCACAGCTGCGTTTCAGCTTGGCGTGGGTTACTGCAGCAACAGCAGCCCATGTCTTTATTTGGGTTATTGTGCCTGCCGATAATTCAAACCTGCAATAAAAGCCAGTTGTTCCAGCAATCAAATCTGGTGTTTGTGTGTCTGACCGAACATTACAGTAACATTACTGACACCTAGTGACAAGTATAGAGTACTACATATCATTCACAGCGTCTTTGAATGCGTCTTCTGAATGCCTTCTGATTGTATTTCAGGTCATTTATCCATTTTTATGAAAATACTTAATTTAGGCAAAACAAATGTTAAAATTTGTTTCAATATGCAATAGGCCATATTCAACCACAAAAATAATCTATTAATTATTATATTTCTAAAAACTGTAATAGAGTGAAGCTGGGAAATGTGAAGTGGCGAGGGATTACTGTACTTCTCAAAATAAGCACAATGATTTGTTAGTACATTAATTAACATCATCAAATCACTCTAGCTTAATATATTTAATAACAAATCAATAAAATATCAGTCAAAAATAAGTTTTAACTTTTTTGATTGATTTCAGACTTAATCGTAGATTTAAGTTTCTGCAGTGTAGTGGTTAAGCCATACATACAGTGGGCCTACATGTATGGAAGGTTGTGAATGGCATGGATGGTCATAGTAAGCTTCAGAGCGATTACGAGTCACGTAGAGGGGGGATGAGTGAGTAAGTGCAACAGCGATGAGGCGGGTCCCCGCTAGCAAGAATATAAAAATAGCAGGTGTCCTTTACTGCTACTACCCTGTCTAATACTCCTCTCTTTTAGCCGGAAGAATCCCTTGGGACTGATCATTGCCCTGAGCGACAACGGGACTGCTCAAGGATCATTCTTCTGGGACGATGGAGAAGGAATAGGTGAGTTAAAGGTCAACTGTGAAAACCTCGCTACACAATGGTTGCTCAATTAAGAGGAGGGCTAGGTACAATAGCATTTACATTTACTTCATAATGCTTGTATAATTTTCTTCTAACGAATGTTGAAGGCTATTGAAATTATGGGAAACAACAAAATGCTAAGTTGGCCATGATGAAACAGATGCACACATTGTACGTCAGTACATATTTTTTTATTTTTGTTTTATGGAATGATTTATGAAATGGTCTGCACGGGGACCGAGTGGTTAGCATGTTGGCCACACAGTCAGGAGATCGGGAAGACCCTAATGAGGATAAGCGGCATAGAAAATAAATGCACTTATGAAATTATTTTATTATGGATGATTTAATGAAGTGATTTTACCCTTCTTTTCTCGAAAGCACTTTGAATTACCTTGTGTACGAATTGTGCTCGATAAATAAACTTGCTTTGCCTGCCTTACACGTCGGTGGCAAAGCCACATTCAAATCAGCCCATATACTGTAGTTGCTTCTAATTAACTGTATTATAAAGCTATTGTTAACATAAAATCATTGTACAGCATTAGTTTTTGTCAAGCCAAGAGAAAAAAAAAACGTTTTTTATAGAAGTTATTACATTAATTCCTCGTGTGTATGCCTCTCTGCTACTGCGTCCCCACTCCTTTCTCACAGTCTGGCCTCATTTGTCTTGTCTTGTTTGCTTTTCCACTCACTTAAGCGACTTATTACGTGCGTTTTGTTTGAGATTCAATGTAAGCAATACATTGAACTGCCATTCAGATGGACACACGCTTGTTTATCACACTCAGCAACTGCTTGCCTCTCTTTCATTCATCTTGCTCCACGTCCACAAGTTCACAGAACTAATTAATTACACTCCTTTCATTAAGTAAAGCAGTGCAGCAGTCCATTATTTGCTTAAATCATTCCTACACTCATTATTCTAGATACTACTTGAATAAACTCCAATTAGATTATTTCATGAGCCATTTGAACCTGCCAAGCTACATAGCCTTTTTACACATTCATGCAACAACATGCTGTTGTCACCGTGTATTGGACAGTGCATATAAAAAGCAGACACTTGTAAATGTTTTTCACATAAAAAAGTGGTGCAGTGGTTGTCAATTATTGTCTGTCATGACATCTTATTTGTATCCCTTTTATCTTCTCAGGCACGGTTGAAAAGGGACAATATCTGCAGACCTCCATGGTTGTGCAATCGGTGAGTTCAGATGTTGACAACATTTTACACCTCTTTCTTTCATTGTTGTCATTGCTATTTAAGGCAGCAAAAGGTTTGCCATGTGGTTTTGGTTTGCTGAATGTGAAAAGGCTGGACGGAACTTTTTTTGATGACGCAAGCTTGAAAAAAAAATCTCGGTTAAGAGTGACTTTTGTACCAATTGTGCTATGAGAGTAGTTTAAAAAAGTACATTGCCAAGTCCAAATGGGGGTATGTACAGTAGTTATAATGCCTTTTTTTATTGTGTAAAAATGTTAGAAATTAACGTACATTATAGTTGTTTTTATGTAAATGTATGTGGTAAATGACGTGGTCAGGAAGCAGGTTGTGGAATCAGAATGTGTTGACCAAGACGAGAACAATGCAGATCTAAGGGACCTGTTATGCTTTTCCTCTTTTCTGACCTACAAATGTTACAATGTTGTATTCTCGTTTTAAACGATGCCACCGTGTCAGGTAATGAGGTTTGCGCATTTTAAAGTGAGCCCTGAAAGCAGTTTTGGACGGCTCTGCAGGCTGTGTTTTTAACACCGAGTTCCACTGACGTCAGTCCAACCCGGACTTCCTTATATGGGCATGCCCAGGCAAAGCTGCAGGCCTGCCTTCCCAAGGCTCTGCTTCGCTCTGCTCTGTTCACCATGTTAGCACGTATGGCTCCCAGGAAATGTTTGTTCGGGTGTGCCTGAAGAGGCAAGCGTCAGGCAGAAGTAGTTGGAGTTGCTGGTGCTCGGCCAGCGAGAGAAAAACATGCTCATCTGTCAACGCCACTTCACACGGGACTGTTTTGTGTGGCTGTTTTTGTGATTGGCCAATACGAAGTTGGACTATTCGCCAAACTGTTGCTGAAGTCCGACGCCTTACCAACGTTTCTTTGTCGTGTTGAAGAGTCAGAAGAGCAAGCTGTTAGTAACAATTCATCAGTGTCCTAACTGTTTAGTTTGTGTCAGTCATCGGACAAAAGCAGTTGTCTCTGTAGCATTAAAGAGTGTGCATACAGCAAGTGGAGGGGGTGTGACCAATCACAGTGGAGTGGGCTCGGCGGGAGCTGTACCTGGAAGAGGGCTGGCGGTGGAGTAAATTACACAGACCGTTTGGGAGGGAGGCAGGAAACACTGCAGGAAGAGGTTCAGAGTCTGGAAGCTCGAGATAGCTTTCTGAGCGGGTTATCATGTGTAGCTGCTCTATAGGAGTCCAGAACTCAATACAAAGGCCCGGAAACGAGTATCATAGGTCTCCTTTAAAAGAAACTCACAATAGTGCCCCACTGGGATCCAATATCATTTTAAAAGCCCCTGAATTGAGCAGGATGGGCCCTCTTTATGTCTCTGGTGATTTTGGTTCTATGATTGTCCTGTGGAGTTAAATGGCATACTTGGAGCCGACAGCTATTTGATACTAAAATTACATTCAACAACCTCATATACAATAATTACACACACCCCATGACTTTGGTTCATACTTAGGGAGCGTTGCAATAACTGCTGTAGCGTTTGTGTTGTTGACTAGAAAAATATTACACACAACATTCATGCTGTTCTAAAATGAATTATACTGGGCCCGTGTTCTTGCTAGGATGACCGAGAATTGTGTTCTGCGGTTCCTGCATTAAAAAAGTCACTGATCACTGGGACTAATGGATATAACCCAGGCCCATTGTCTTTTGAGCCAGGCACAGACACACTATCACACACAGACACACATACATTTAATCCCAAACATTCACGGATATACACACGCGTACACACACGGCATCGCGTACACATACGGCGACCAGAGCCAAACATCTGTGGCTGTCCTCTGCCTACCATCAGGCTCATTCCAAAGCAATTTCACACAGCGATAAAGCAGGCACACTGTCTGACAGCCAAGGGGAGGAGGAAGAGAAAGAAAGCATCAGTGTGTGTGTGTGTGTGTGTGTATGTGTGTGTGTGTCTGTATACATGTGTGCGCGCTTGTTTTTGTGTGCATGTGTGCGTGAACAGGCAGATGTGAGGAGATGAGGATAAGTTGGGCAACGAGGCCAAAGCTGCCTTAGCACATCGCATGCCACTTTGGATGACACTGAACGTAAATGTGTGTGTGTGTGTGTGTGTGTGTGTGTGTGTGTGTGTGTGTGTGTTTCTTCCTCTTAAGAGTTTTGAGCTGAGGGAAAGTTTTGCAATCTCAGAACACTGCATTCTATTTTAAGAGGATGTTGGTACCTACTTAATAAAAAAAAAAAAAAAAAGAGTGTACACATTGAAAAGTAGAAGAGAAAAATAATAATATTGTGGCTTCAAGCCTACATCTCATGACACGGACAGGAGACTTTTTAGTGACCTTTTTATTTGCTAAAGGCAATTCACTTCTCCGACACTGTACTGCAAGCAGTCTCTCCTCTCAGGAGAGGGACCATGTGTGGTCAATTAAGTGGTAGTTTAAGGCGGAAGAACAGGTTGACATCTCCTAGCTAATCTGACACTATTAAAGGAAAATTACACTTTTAAAAATTTTCCCCATTATCCACAATCCTTAAGTGAAACATGAACACATATTTCTTTCCCTTTTATGTGTGTTTTAACGACCAATGCATGTCATGGGAGGTACCTATTTCGACCATGAAGCCCTCTAAAAAAAACCCACCAACATTTTCTTGTTTTATATACATGCTGTAATCATTAATTAACAAGTACATTGATGATAACATGTAATACTTACAGTATCTTACCGTATTTTGATGATTTAAAACATGACTCCTTTCCTAGGCACATTGATCTGACATAGCCCATATAGCTAACGCTACTTCTGTGAACAACAGCAACATAGAAACAGCAACGACACTTAGAATGTCCGCTGTAATTGGGATGGGTGAGTCTTCCAGCACAAGACTTGTGCTCCAGTCCTCAGGTAAAATATTCTGACAGCAAATGAGAATCTTGTTGAGCCTTCATAGCGAAATTGACAGCCAGTAGTATCCACTCTTCGGTCTATGCGTTGCAGTGGCTTGAGGCGTTGTGAGTGACGCTGAGATAAGCGAGGCGTCGTGTAACTCTGCCAGAAAAAGTTTTTTGTGTTAGCTGCTACAATGACAATATGGCTGTAGCTTGGTTAATATACAGGTCAGTTATGTAAATGGGCGCTGTTGGCGTTTTTTTGAGGGTTTTTGGTTAGGGCTTTAGCGCCAAAATAGGTACTTTCCATGATGTGCATTGTTAGCTGGCTCATACTAACTCGTTTTTTTTTTTTTTTAGTTTTTTTCTCGTTAGAAGGGGAAAAAATGTGTTCATGTTTCACATAAGGATTGTGAATGATGGGCAAAATTCCCCCAAAAAGTGCAGTTTTCCTTTGAGAGAAAGGAAACAACAAAATAAAAGCATGTTATATTGATAAATCAAAATAGATTTTAAAAATGCTAATAACGACTTGTGATGATGTATTTTATCAAGTTGTCTCATTTCTCATTTGGTTCTTGAGGTGAAAATGTTTGTGAAACCATAGTTTTGATTACAGTAATACCTTATTTATTGTGATCAATTAGTTCCAAACCCGACTGTGATAAGTGAATTTCCATGAAGTAGGATTCCTTATTTATATCTAATATTTACTTAGTTTGAGCATAGAAAACCTGTTACGACCTTCTAAATAAGTTGTTTGACATTATTAGAGCCCTTTAGACATGAAATAGCACCCCTATAGTCACCTTTACAGTCGTATTACCAATATAATAGACAATTCCAATCTAGATACACAGGTTACGATACGATTCAAAAACGATATATTTTCAAAACAGAATAATTCAATACGATTCGATGCAGTATACAAACGATATTATTCTATTTAATGTTTGCTGATGTAGACATGAATCTTACATTATAAAGCAAAGATGGCGATTATTTGAAAGTGGCATTCTTACAGTAGGTTCTAATGTATAAACGAGCACATCATATCTCCCCAAACATGCTGTAAAGCACTGGCAAAAATGAAGTCAACAGAATGACATGTCAAATGTATTTATTGTATAGACACAGACCAAAAAAAGAGAGAGACGAGTGTTCATGTCTCACATAAGGATTATGGATGATGGGCAAAATTCTAAAAAAGAAAAAAAAAAGTACAGTTTTCCTTTAAGAGGTTTTTAATCAGCCCACCCTTCTTCTGTGTCCCTCAGTCAGTGCTGTACGTCTTAGCCAATCAGCTTTTTCCATGCGCTTATGCGCTACCCTGCTGTTTTTTGTCAGTGTGATTACTCTTTTGTAGTTTTTGTTTTATTTTATTCTATTTAGTTTTTTCAGAGGTTTTTTAAAATGTCTTTTTAGTCCACATGTAAATGGATATTTTTTAAAAACCTATCATTTTCCTACCTCTGAGGTGGGAAAAAAAAATTGCATCCACACACAAAGTATAAAAAAAAATGGTCTACTTCAAAAAACACATTTTCAGGCATTCATGCAAAGAAGCCTGGAATAACAAAAACAAATGATTCCAAAAAGCTGCCTATTACCCGTCTGCACACAAACACTGAAGGTAGATTTTTTTGAAAGTCTTCATCCTGGTTGCCTTTAAGGATAAAAACGCATACGGACAAAAGGCCGAAACACAGAGAATATATGTGTTTTTGTAAATGTCTATGGATGTAAGGACACGGTCGATGCCTCCCATTTCAGTTCAGATATGCATTTCACATGCATGTGCTCGGTGTGTCAGCTCCTTACTTGCGCTTGTCTTCTACCCAGCTGTCTCCTGACTGTCAGGTTAGTTTGAGTTTATTTAGACTCCCAGTTTCAGTCCAGCCCTGTCCATCATGAGTCTAATTAGTCCCCCAGTTTCAGCTCAGTCTTGTCCTTCATGTGTATTTACTTCTTGCTGTGTAAGCCAATCACCTCCCTGCATGCCCATGTTCCACCCAGCTGTGTCTTGTTTGTGTGATTGGTCTTACTGTATTTAGCCAACCATTTCACTGTCTGCTAACTATCCATGGGGGGATACACATGGGTGTTCTTGTGTCCAGCTTTGGTCAGTGATGACCATCCAACCTTTCCATTTGCTGTTATAATTAATTTAATGGCCCAATCTCAGGGAGTGCCTTCAAGGTCAGTGGCACAAGCACCAATATGCAGATATCTTTGAAATCCAATATGGTAGATTGCATCTCTCTCAAAGAATCTGGTGAACATGACTTCAGGCAGCTGCAGTTGCAGCACTGTTTTTTTAATATGAAATCTTCCAGCTGCTGGGAAACAAGTCAACACACAAAACTATTATTTAACGAATCAATACGCGATATTCCAATGTTATTAGATATCGGTTCATGTCGGTGTTGATTTTTCTACCGATAATGATATCAGTGCACAAGTGATGACGTGCGCCACACAGCAACAACTTGCTAGCTCAGTATGTCCGTGGTGTAGAATTATTTCAAGGTTCATCTTTGGATTGTAAATATGCAGTTTGGAATGAAAGCCCCCTGGTCACGTGAGACGGGAGTGAGGTGTCTTCCTTCAATACTTCTAATCGAATATGTTTTGTTTACTGTGCGTTCATGCATGATGTTCTGAATGAGCCCAGTTTGTAATTTCATTAATCGTAAATTGTATTGTTAGCAGCATTTCTTTGGATTCTTATTTGTGACTTGCCTGCCTTACTTGTTTATACTGCAGTAGGAGAGCATGTTATTTTAGTTGACTTGATTTTTTTCAATGACTATTTTCTCGAGACAAAATATTTAAAATAAATATGGCGATTTGTCAATAACTTGAATAGCATAATGCAATATTTGTCTTATTTTGCACAAACAGTGTTTATTTGTGAAATGCGTTCAGTGGCATCACAGCAAAAGTAGCATAATGTGTTGATTACATGAGATGTGACCTGACGTTATCCATCCAGCCATCCATCCATCTTCTTCCGCTTACTTTGAGGGAAAAGCTACTGCTTATGTCAGTATCGGAAATGAAGTTCTGGAGTATATTGGATGTTGAAATCTCACATAGTTTCTGTTTTAAAGTAAAGCAAGGTTCATCACTTCCTTGGATGAATTTGGTGTGGATGCAGTCTTGACCTCAAACCCCTCAAATACCTTTGGGATGATCTAGAAGAGAGATTTTAACACAAACAAATAAAAAAAAAAATCTTACAGCAAGACGTCCTAGAAGAGTGGATTCTGAAATTGCCAGAAAGGGATGAACTTCTTTTTTATATATATTTTCACTTCCTGTAGATATGTAGTAACTAGGGATGAGCGAGTACACTACTATTTGTATCTGTATCTGCTCACCCATCTAAATTATCCGTATCTGTACTCGGAGTGGGCGGGGCATAAACTGGGAGTGGGTGTGGTGTAATCAGAAATGGGTGGTTATTTCATGTATCAAGGGCTCTGATTATGTCAAACTATTCAGAAGGTCATAAACAGCTTTTTTATAGTCTAATCACAAAAATATTACATTTAGAAATAAGAAATCCTACTTAACGAAAATTCACTCATCACGGTCGGATCTGGAACCAATTAACCATGATAAACGAGGGATTACTGTATACATTTTTTTCCACTTTTATGATGCTTTCTATCGAATCTGGGCCCGCGTAGAAACCTTTGATCTGAACTGTAACCTGAACAAGGATTTTCAATTGTGCTTACTCTTCAAACTCTTCACCCTTTAACAACATACAGTTTTTTTCTTCATCACCAATCTTCTTTCTCCTTTCCAGAACACCTTGTCGAGTACGGTTGTACAAAACGGTTTGTTTGCTGCTGACCATTTGATCCTTGGGGTAGTAAAGGTCTGGGGGACAGGCAGTGCTAACATCACAGAGGTGACTCTAACAGATGTGGCTGGAGACACCCATCCTCTGACACCTCAGTATAACGCTGACACTCAGGTGAGTAGTTCTACAGGATCCAAACCAAAAACAATAGTATTATACCACTCTCTGTTGTGTTTTTTTGTCTTGCAAAAGACGTCAAAGGGCAGCGTACTAAACAACACAGATAAAACATTCACAATACTGTTGAGCCACCTAGCAGACGTAGATTAACTGGTGTTTGCTTCAGACCCTTGCTCAAGGGCACCTCGACAGGAGTCAAGGACGAGATGATCCTTTCTCTAACAGTTTCATTTCTGTGAAAAGAAAACATCTACTTGCAGGAAATGGCAACTTTAGGGACAGTGTGGAACCTTGCTTACTCACATGAAATATTTACAGGCGCACATATGGTAGTGGAAACCAGATTACAGCAATAGTTCTGGTCCACATGGCATCCAAAGTTATTTCATGTCTCTGACTATAATCAATCAAGCTCAGTGTTTTGTTTTTGGGTTTTTTTTTTTACTGTATATCAGATTTTGTTTAACCTCTTAAAATTAGTCACACGTACTGTGTATCACGGAGGGAGCAATTTATTTTCTAATGTCAATGTAAAACTTGAACCCTAGTTTCCCTCAGTTTACATGTAGTTCCATCCTCCAAGCTACAATGGCCAAGGTCACCTTCAGGAGGGATATAGTCAAGTTAACACACAACAGAACGTGGGTTTTTTACTCAAGGACACTTGAGCAAGATGAATGTTTACCAAAACAGAGCTTGAACTCACTTCATGAAGATAAAGGACAGTCTCTCACAATTAGACATTAGGTCACAGGCATAATGATCCGAATTCCTACCGGAAGAGATTAGGTCATTGGGGGAAAAATGGTTGAATTGGTGAATAGATAATAAAGTGACAATGCAAGGATGTACTGTATGTTTGTAGATAATTCATGCAATGCAGAGCTATTTTATACCTAACTATGTAACACAATAACAATATTTGATCCCATTCCCAGGTCACACCATCTCTGTGAAACTGGACTGTCTTTTTTTGAACTGAACATTTGTTCTTTTCATGTTATCTACAGGAGCTGATTATAGATGCAACTGCAACATCTGTCCGTGTGGATCATCCTTTTACTATTACATGGAGGGCCAGTGTCTGACAGTATGTTAGTATGGTCAGTTGGTGAATATTTAACATACCTGTGCATAGAGACCCACTTATACCATGATACATTATTGTTACCAATTGATGCATTCACACTGTGAACAGGTGTAGGACATGAAAATAGGTTTGACAGGTAATTTCAAAATGTACAACTAATTGCCCTCAAAACCATGTTTGATTAAACTTTATACACTGTTGACCTGAACATTCCCGATTTCTGTCACAGTCACAGTTTTCATGTAATTGTCCTCAAATTTCTCATTTGCATATTCAACCTTTATTTTATTTATCACGCGTGATACACGTGTTAGTAGGTGATAGTGAATATAGATTAACAATACTACAACAACTACCAGTATGTGAGTGAATTTGGTAGCTGGAATTAGCCTGATGCTATTATAGCACAGCTTAGCACCATCTGTGCCATTTAAGTAAACAAGTAAATGCAGCTTCTCATTTTACTGCAGGCAGTAATGTGATATAAATGGGTCTTTTTTTTTCCACCAGTATTCCTCGCAATCGCCGTATCCCAGACTCTAATTACTTGACTCACTCACCAGTTTGACCAATCAGAGACTGCTGATGTTGAATCAAGCTTGGTCGACAAAAGTAAACACCTCTTCCTGATTCTGTAGTTTAGTGTGTTGTATAAGAAACACTACGCAGCGATAATGGAATTTCCACATTATGATTGCTATTTCCTGAGAAGATACCTACAGTACCGGTCAAAAGTTTTAGAACACCCCAATTTTTCCAGTTATTTATTGAAATTCAAGTCGTTCAAGTCCAATGAATAGCTTGAAATGGTACAAGGTAAGTGGTGAAGTGCCAAAGGTTTAAAAAAAAAAAAAAAAAGGTCAGATTACCCAAAACTGAAAAATAATGTGTATTTCAGAATTATACAAAAAAGCATGTTTCAGGGACCACACACAGGGTCAACAATTTAAAGCTGTTGTGCAGAAATGGAGGTTGGTGCAACTAATTCCTACAGGTGCTCCAAGTTCTGGAGTACTTACTGTGTTCGGGGAAACAGCATTCGAAGCACATTGTGGTACTATACCCTCGTGAACATCAGTTGAACAGCATTGTATGGAGAAATGAATTTGTTGCTATAAAAATGGCAAGAAAAAAGGGAATTAACAATGGAAGCGAGACAGACCATTTTAAGAGGTTATCTCAAAGCAAACTATGGTCGAAAACCACCCTTCTCATACTAAGAAAACCAATTGAATCCCACATACTGTAAACACACTTGGTAGCGAAGGCAAGGAAAACCCCCCTCGAGGGAAGAGACCCTGAACAGACTTCGGGGTGGCCATCTGTCTTGACCGGTTGGATTGAGAGCAGGGATCACTAACTGGTGTCACATCCAATACCGACCTGGACATATAGTCTCAACAGGGTGCTTCCATTTGACCAGAGCGTCTTTTTTTAGACGTTACGGTACGGTTGATCGGCTCAGGAACTGAGCAGCATGTGAGCAAAGCCATCCCACGTGATGCTACTCAGCCAGTCAAATGTGTGCATTGGCGCTAAACATTGTGACTCTAAAAACAACAGAGACAAATGAAAAAGGAGCAAAGCGAGGCCAGCGGCATGGAAGAAAGGCGTAAAGAAGATGGAAACTAATTTTACTTGAATCAAATAGAGGGTAGCTCGAGAGACAAGACAGGATAGAGGGGTTGAGTGATTGGGGGAGGGATAACAAAACAACGGGTATAACAGTAAGTACATAAATACCAGTGGTGATACCATGATGACAGCGGCAATGATGATGTTCCTACCATTACTATTATTAGTTTAAATAATTACATCAATAATTATTACACAATCAGTAATTACAATCATTTGCAACTAGCTTCCCTAATCATTTTACAAGGACTACCTAACCAGTAGTAGCATCTGGTAGTCGTCTTCATATTTTTGATTTGCTCAATTATCTGTGTGTCCGTTTTTTAGCTTTTTTTCCTGACTAAATTTACACACTTGACTATGTAATTAATACCCTCAATACAGTATTCATATTCATCAGCAGATCATAAGAAAGTGTACCTAATTCATGTCAAAAACACATTACCTGCAGTGTGAGTCATTTTTCAAAATCACTTTTCTTTCATCAGGAAGAATTGCCGGAAGTCAAATCGACATCTGTGCCAAAAAAGCGAGCAGATGTTCCTGATAAAATAATAACTAGAAATAATGCTCAATGGAAATGCATCTCAAGAAGTATGCATTTGATAATTGGAAAGGCTTTGATTTGTGGTGGATGATACCCTGCAGCACATAGGTCACACACAAAATAGCAAAATAGAGAGTGGAGGTGCAAGTATCAAGTTTTTTGGTTTCCATCTTCCGGTGTGTATTTGGCATCTGTGCTCTTCCATAGATGTACATGTGTGGGAGTGTCTGGGGGTACGCCAGGAGCTAAATGTTAATTATAGCTTTTACCTGCCCCGAGCTGTCTCTGTGAGCTTTGTCTCATCCCACTGCCTCCCTCTATAGAACCATAGATTTAAATATACAGTCATCCATTATTCACCCTGCGGTAAATGTACTGTTAAGCATTAGCTATGGGCCACTCCCATCGATTTGCACTCTCATCACCCCTCCATGAGAGCGATACTTATTTTTCTCAAGATACAACTGTGTCACTTCTTAGAAAGGAAAAAAAAGAGAAAGGAACGAGAAGCTTGAGTGTTTTGCATCTTAAAATGTGTTTTAATATACAGTAAATACTGATTTACCTATCAAGCTCAATTCCCCGGAGCGCATGCAATTTGACCAACATCTTCGGAAAAAATAAAGTCACATGAAACTAAATTTCAGTGTGTGCTTGTAGCTTCTGCTTTACATTTTTTGCAACACTTATTTCAAAAGACGATGAGGGCAACCATTCAAAACAACTATTTCAGTGACATTGTAATCTTCAATCAGTTTTGCGTTATGCTTTTGCCATAAAACCTTTTTTATAGTTTTTCTAGGGTTCCGCAAGAAGTTAAAATTTAACATAAAACATTGCATGAACAGTCATTTCTGGTTCCAGTTGCCAATTTGTTCGCTTGCTAATAGAATGCTAACAAGAAAGGCCGTTTTCTGATGGAAAAAAAAAAAAAAAACATGACAAATACAGATGGACTCACACACTGTATTAAAGGGGCCCTATTATGCTTCTCTTTTCTGACCTATAAATGTTGCTACAATATGGTATTCTTGTGTTAAACGATGCCAACGCGTCATAATGAGGTTTGCGCATTTCGAAGTGAGACCTGAAAGCACTTTTGGATGGCTCTGCACGCTGTGTTTTACAGAGTTTTTTTTAACACCTAGTTCCACTGACGTCAACGCAACCCGGACTTCTTTATATGGGCATGCCCAGGCACACCCTGTAGGCCTGCCTTCCCCCCCGCTCTGCTTCGCTCTGTTGGTGAAGACTTCACTGTGCTAGCACGTTGAGCAGTGGCTCCCAGGAAGTGTTTGTGGGGAGGTGTGAGGGGAAAGATCATTTTGTTTAGCTTTCCTAAAGAGGTAAGCATCAGGCAGAAGTGGTTGGAGTTGCTGATTCCCAGCCAGCAGGAGAAAAATATGCTCATCTGTCAACCGCACTTCACATGGGACTGTTTGGTGAGCATGGGCCAATTCCAAGCTGGACTATCTTCCAAACTGTTGCTGAAGTCTGACGTCTTTCCAACGTTACTTGGTCGTGTTGAAGAGTCAGGTGAGCAAGCTGTAAGTAACAATTTATCAGTGTCCTAACTGTGTGTATTTTGCCTCGTAATCAAACAAAAGGGGTTTGGCAGCTCTCCGGAAGTCCTCGAGAGCGCTTGGGAGTGACCAATTACAGCGGAGTGTGCTTGGGCCGGCGGTGGAGTAGATTACACAGACCATTTGGGCGGGAAGCACGGAAACCAAAGGGAACACTGCAGGAAAAGGTGCAGAGTCTGGAAGAGGTAGAAAGCTCTCTGTGCAGGTTATTGTGTGTAGCTGCTGTATAGGAGTCCAGAACTCACTACGTAGGCCCGAAAATGAGTATAACAGGTCCCCTTTAATAACACGACAAGACGCATGCCATATTGTACGCTAACCGGAGACTGCACGCAAACCGAGGCAAAATTGCTAACCAGGACGGACACTTACCGAGGTTCCACTGTATTTTTAAAAACCGTGATAGAGTGAAGTTGCAAAATTCAAAGCGCAATGTGGTGAGGGACGACAGTGCATATTGCACATATTACTCTACTGGTTGCAGTTTGTATTCTGTGCTGTTATGCTATAGCCTAAAGTGTGTGTTATTTGTAGCCTGAGGTAAACATTTAAATACTTCATAGGCTCTGTGTGCGTGTCAGTCACACCTTTGCATTCTTCTGCATAATAGCGTGTTATTCACATCATTTTCAGAGATCACCTGCGGTTGAGGCGGCGAAGAGGAGTTGGGTGACAATCACTGCAATGCTGGATTGACATCTCAATGACAGCAGATGACATTTAGAAATAGACTGCAATCTTTATTTTACCTTCACTCACTGTCCTACCATTAATGCAGTGCTCTCCTACACACACACTCGCACACCAGTCATACTGTACACATAGCTGAACTAAATGGCCGCTACTGTACTTCAATAGCACTAAACAAAGGAACATCATTTGTTTCTGACTGGGGAAGGTCCACAAAAGAAATGTTGATCATTATGTGATTAGAACTTTGGAAAAACAAAACCACTGGGAAGGTTGAGGAAGAAAATGACCAATCTTGTTCAGGTTTAATCGCAACATCTTTGACGGTTGAAAATGTTTTTAAAGTAGCCTTTTTTCTTCATCAGTGGTGGTGTTTTTGCATGATCTTGCTAACTAACACATAAACCAACCAACGGATGTGAAAGTAATACGTCTCACTTTCGCATTTGGTGTAGGCGCATTGATCACATTTTGCTGTCCATGTAAAGTCAGCTATTGGAATTACAGAATTTCATCACCGGCTGATGCAAGGATGTGTAAAAGATTATATGAATAAAATAATAAGTATGATGGCTTGTGTGTGTGGGGATTTTAGTTCATAAATACGATGTGTGAACTGAAGGGGTTTGGCGTAAATTTTAGTAACAGAACATGCAAAAGTAAGAGAAGACAATACCTTTGATGCAAAGTACTTTCAAAGACAGATGTATACTCAACGTGTTCCAGTTGGGCTAGAACTGTTTAGAAGTCAGTGCAATCTGAGAACATCAAAAAAACATGGCTGGATTATGCAAGGAATATTATTTAAAAAAAAGAAAAACTTTGTGGCAGCCAGCCGACTATGGAATTAAGCACCACAGGACAGCCGCACGCACCCATCTTCTCAAATCACATCAAATAGCTCATCAGAACTAGCACATATTTATCCACTCACGTTCTTTACAAATCAAAAAAGAAAAAGGAAAAAAAACACAGCATTCACAAAGCAAGAAGGGCTTGCCAATTGGCCAGACCATCCACGCAGAAAAGGATTTAAATATCATTGGAAATGGGGCCAGTGTGATTGCATCACTTCCGATTCAGCAGAGCTATGGAAATGCATCTGGTGTCATTCTCCATAAAGCGTACACTTGTTATCACCAAGAAACTGTAACCTCACAGAGAAGCATAGCAGCATGTACAGTCATTGTCATTATAATATGCATATCTACTTAACCTTTTACCATACCGTCTTTGTAAAAAAAAAAATATATATATATATATACTTTTTTTTTTTTCCTTTTGCACCCTCAGCTCACGCTCAGCTCTGCTCACTTAAGGAACTTTGCTTTGAAGCGGCCAATCACACGTGAGGATATACAGGTAGGTTTTATACCATGTAGTGAATGTAGAGAGGGAAACGTGTTCATTTGGAGACAATCTTCCCAAAAGCAGGGCGAAATAACCTTGGAAAGGAGGATTCATCATCAGGGCGTTCAAGCTGAGACATCTATTTGTTCTTAATGCCAACATGCACTTGGGACATTTATGCTTTTGGTTATACTGTGATGGGTTCTGTTTTTGTTCATTTGGTTTTTTGTGGAACTAAAGGTTTGACTCAAATATTAAAGAAAAGTAGGGAATGATTTTGTAACAGAAAGCACAGAATGAGGCAATGACAAGGCCTCTCGTGAAAACACTGAACGCAAAAGGGCTGATCAACACAACAAACACTCGTATTTGCCAAGTTAGGCTAAATTGTGAGGCTACAAATGACACCACTTTAAGAGCTGTTTGGGTGTCGGTGTTTCTTCAGGAGTGGAGCCAAAAGCTCAGCTCTCACGAAAGCGCCCAACTTCCCATCACAAGTGTGAATGGCTGGTTGGCGTCCTGAGTGGAACGCCTGATCTGAACAAGTGACATAATTAGAAATCTTACCTCCAATAGAAAAAAAGTTCTATCTCCAAATTTCAAATTGGCCAATAGGTTTATCAGAAATTCACCCAGAAGAAGTCACTGGAAGACGTCATCACAGGAAGGTCTATCATGGGGAAGGTGCCATTATTTCTGCATTTCAGTATGCAATCAATGGACTACCATAAAAAAAAAAAACAGAACTTCATTCATATTAAACAAAGTTGTCAACAGAGAACAGCAACAATAAGACAAGATTCATAATCCATTTTTTTGTCCTCATGTCCAGCAGTTGAGGAATAATTAATACCTGCACCATGTGGCTAGCTTCAAGGTATGCAGTGTTTGTCGTGGAAATCTTATAATTTTTATGGGTATATTAGTGTTGTACAAAATACTTTTTTTAATAGTGCCCGTTCTCTTTGTTCTTTCAGGTTGACATTGTAGCTCAAAATTACTACTCTCGATGGGCACCTGAATGTATCACGGAAGCCGCGTAGCTTTTGCGCGGAGTTGTCTTAACACGGACCTTGTTTGCTGTTTTAAGTACCAGCGTACGTCTATAAACGTGAGTAACTTGTTTATTTCTGACTTGCTTAATGTTGGACACTGTTTGCACCATGCTGCGATAATGTGCTGTGTTGTGTGCCTTTTACATCCAGCCGCCGAGCTGGTTGCTAACTGCTGGGCTAGTTAGCCTCGTTAGCATTGCCACTAAATGTCCTGTAAGCTTTGTTTGTACTAAATATGCCACCTTATATTGTTAGCGTGCACTTTCAGTGTGCTTACGTAGTGTAATGCTGACAGCTGAAATGTAGCGTTGATGTGTATTTGTGCTCATGTTGCTAACTAGTTGGTTTATAAGCATTGCAGTAGGCCATATGCTTATGCTTTCGTTTCATTGTAGTCGCTGAATTGGCTTTAGTGTTTATGCTAGCGTTGTTCCTTTTGTATGTTTGGTCTTTTGTAGAAAACCACACCCAACCAAACCCAGTTACCTGCGGTGTGTCACGTGGCTACAAATAAATATCGGAAGACATAAATCAGGGTGTGGACATTCCCTCCTTTTGGACTGCACTCACCTGTACAGAATTGCTGTTTTGACCCACCTTGGACTGATTGCTGACCAGTATTACACCCAATTAAACCCTCTCACTACAGCTGCTTAATGTGTTGAGCTGGTTGTGTAGATGGGTATAGTGATCATGACTAATGATTATTATCAATATAGCAATTCCTCGTTGCCACTGGAAACAAGACAAGGCAAACAGAGAGAAAATACAGAGGTCAGCTTTATCTTGTCTCTTATGTCTACGGTGGAAAAGATTCATGCCAATTGAGCTGGCAAAAATAATGTCAAGATAAAAGATAAGAATCCTATTTCTTCAAGTTACAGGGACAGTGTTTTTTTATTTCTATTTTTGGGAACTGAAAGCAGAGGCTAGTATCGACTTATAACTTCACTGGAGATTACAATCAGAAAAGTCAGAAAACGACACAACAACGATTCCCACATGTTGCACACTTGTGCGGGCAACAGTGGTAAACTAATCTTTGTGGAAAACACATTACATTGTCATGGGACAAAGCAAAAAGTGACAGCACCGATGCATTCTGGTGTATGTGTAGCTGAGACTCAAAATTACAATATTCGTTTTTGCAGGATAAAAATGGATTGGAAGGACACAGTCGGATTCATGTCCATATCAACTGAATAGAAGAATATTAAATGATCCATTTTTATTCTTATAAAAGCATTTTAAAAAGGTGTTAGTTTGATTCCCCCCTTCATCGCGGTTAATCGGTTCCAGACCCGAACACGATCTGTGAATTTCCACAAAGCTGGATTCAATATTAAAAAATTGAATCTTTTTGTAGTTATAGCATAGAAAACCTGCTTCTAATTTTGTAAACAACATTTTTACCATTATTAGAGCCCTGTAGACATAATAACAACACCCCTATAGTCACCTTTACACTCCTATTATTCTTTGTTTACACCACATTGCACCATTTACACCACATTGCTGTCATGCACGGACTACGGGATCACTGCAGGGACACGAGATGGCCTCCGCTAGCATAGCTAACTAGTTAGCCTCTCCAATTCAACTAGTGTAAACTTAAATATTCCAAATGAAGTGGGGAAGAAGGATAAAGAAGCCAAAACCTTACCACTTCCACATGGAATGGGAGGAGAACAGTGAGGAGAACTATGTCGTGTCGGACATGCCATGGCTGACTACATACAGTGTGAAGGTAATCTAATCTAATGTTATGTAACATTACTACGCCTAGTGGCCAAAATACTACATATAACTTGTTTTTCAATATTTTGTGACGAATAATAGTCCACGGTCAACCGTGAAACAGCAGACATTAATTAATTAATTCATTCATTCATTTTTTAAAAGCTGCAACAGAGTGAGGGAGTGATGTTCGAACCGCAATGTAGCAATAGTTATGTACAATACCACTAATTTCATTTCGGACCTGATACAGAGTAAAATTCAGGCTGGTATCGGCGATACCCATCTGATACCGATACTTTGCAAATTCACCTAATGTGTCTGGTAAATTTGAAAAAGTAGCAAGGGACGAAGGGACGACATATTTCAAATAAAGTGGCACATTTTTTTGGAATCAAGATTAATACTGCGAGAGGCTTTTCTTTTAAAAGTTGATTTTCCTTTCTTGAAGATTTGTTGCACACAGCTGACAGCAAACTGGAAGGCTCCAGAGAAGAGCAGATTACCATCACACAACAATAGCGGCAATGATGATGAATTGAGAGTGATCACCAAGAGTGGAGAGGGAAAGATGAGAAATGAGAGTGGAAACCGAGACAGGGGAGATGAGAGATGGGGAGCTTTGACATGGTGACGGAGTGGGTCAGGAAGAATAAAGGATTGTGGATGACGGTCGGGCGTATAGTAAGTTGGAGGGTTGGATGGTGGGACCCAGAAAGGAAGTGAATGTCCTCTTGGTAGAATGGCTCTGATTGAGGTCAGTTTTCCCAACGGTTCAGACTCCACTTTAATCACCCCCCTGTCTGCCTCATCACCATGGAGGGGCTGGCCTCATCACAGAGAGTAGGGACAGGATGAATTATGAAGCAAGACATTATACAACATTTGGGGAAGAAATGTTGGAGAGATGATGCCTAGAACTACAATTCTGCGAGGAAAGAAATGCAGCATTACACTTGTGGAGTCACCGTTTCTTCTTACAAATGTCCTTCGTCGTCCTTTCCTCACACTGATGGGGATCAGACGCAATGGAAGTACAAGGAAAGGGTCACAGTCCACTGCACCGCCGACTTGGCTGATCTGCTTCACCAATTCAAGGAAACTTTGAAGTTGCAAAGACGTTACTTGAAAGTGCAGCTTTTGAGACACAATACTCGTAGGAAGTACAACACACTGTGCGAGCGTGTTAGCAGGATAGCACCGCAAATTAAAACAAATTCATTTTATTTGCACCACACAGCACAAACGATGATGAAACTGTTTTGGTTTCATTTGGAGGATGCCGGGTGACGATGATGTCATCAGCTGTTTATGTAATCACTGGGAAATTTTATCTTAAATAACTCAAAAAGTATGACGGCACAAACGCTCATTTTAAATGCACAAAACAGCACAAACAAAGAGGGGAAAACAATTAGGCTATTTTGGATTCTGAGCATGTCGGGTGCTGATTATGTAATAGCCCGAAAACTTAAGTTGTTAATATCTCAAAAACAAAAGCAGAGCAAGCATTCATTTTAATTGCACAAAACGGCACTAACGTAGCACTGAAAAAATTACACTATTTTGGTTTAATTTGGAGCATGTCGGGGGCTGGGTGAACTTTGGTTGACCTATAAAAGAAACTGTAATAACTCAAAAACAAAACCAGCACAAACGTTCCTTTTAATTGCACAAAATGGCACAAATGCAGCACTAACAAATGAGACTATTTGACTAGAGTTTTGAGTGGTGTGGGAGGCCAACTTCACTCAGGTCATAATTGATGCATATTGGTGGACCTGATCATTTTCTTATTTCTTAAAAATAATAATAAAAATATATATATTAAAAACCATAACACAGCCAAAGCTTCATTTAAAAAACAATACACTGTAGAACGGGATGTTGCATTTGCCCCAACTGGTGCAAATTGGTTTCATGCTGTGCCCCAATAAACTAAGAGCAAAGTAAAACGAAATCAATGAATCTCTTGTTTTCTGGGCAGTACACTATAATATAATATAGCACAAAATTGAACACATAACTTTCTTGAGTTTGCTCCTCATAAATGCTTGTGAATTGCTGATTTGCAACCATGTGACCTAGAGGCAGCCAGCGTCACTTCCAGTGATCGGACGGGAGCCACATAATGACTATGAACGCATACAAACTCGGCATCGTTGTACAAGTCGCTGAAATTATTTGCTCCAATTGTGTGAGTGCGCATGGTGTGATGCATGACTACATTAAATAGTTGGAAACAAGGTGCTCTTACAGCAGGCGTATCTTCCGTGTCAAACATAATGTATATAGCAGATGAAAATAATGCTTTTAACATGTCTATCTGCATTCTTACACCAAATCAGCCTGCATGAATACATTCTTCTATGTGTCCTCCATTCACCGTTTTTGCTGCTGTGTTTGGTAAAGTGTATATCTCCACATACTGACCACAAACTGGGTAAGAATATGTCATGTGCATTTTAAAATCAAACAAAATGTTGTGGCAAGAAGTCCTATCAGACTGCAAGAATGTGAGTTTTAACATTAACAAGGCAGCCGAATAAGTCTGTCAACAAAAGCAAAATGGTGTAGATCTTGAACACCTCCGTAAGATCTAAATATGTGTTTCCTGATAAGGTTTAAAAGGAAAATCAAGTCAGAGGAATGAATGACATTGACTTTTGACTGTGAAATGACTTTTTCACTTTTGAGCAATTAACTGTGACATTGTGACAAAAGTCACCTTTTCAATTTTCAGTGGATGGCTGCTGATTTACAGATTTGCAGTCGATTTTGTGCATGGTCGCTCATGTAAGGGGAACATCCTTATTTTCTGTTTTCTATGTTGGTGTGTGTGCAAAATGACAGAATGCACATTGATTACAGAGTGCAATTAAATAATTTTAGCTCATCAGTCTGTCAAGTTTACCTTCTATGTTTAAATGTGCGTAACGTGAGAAGGACGTCAACGTGCTTGAAGCTTGCGTCTGACCCTGGGGTAACCTTGCGGTAAGCGCCATCCTTTAAGCAAAAGATGGTCCGTGTAGGACTCTCTGACACTGTAGTGCAGCTTTACTGAGAGATTACTTAACACCACAGGGGGCTACATTTAAATGTGTTAGCATAAGACTGGAGACAATCTTTTATTAAAATGAACATGGATTCGAAGCAGTAAATGCTGACTCGAAAGAAATGAATAGTGTTAATAAAGTAATTGTCCAAAAAGTATATATATTTAGGATACTGTATTTAAAGCATCTTGATGTACTTAATGAGATCCAATTCAAGTCCATAGCAGGGCTGTGTAAAATTTTTGCCACTTCAAAGGTCATAGTTCTTTTTTGTTTTATTGAGTGGGCTTTGAAATATACAGTAGATTAGGGGTGTCAAGGCGACCAGTCCAGGGTGTAGCCCGCCTGTCGCCCAAAGTCAGCTGGGATAGGCTCCAGCATGCCCCCGCGACCCTAAAGACGAGAAGCGGTATAGAAAATGGATGGAAATTTGTGCATTATGTATGTACTTTATTTATCCCACAGCGGGGAAATTAACTAATTGTGAAATTAATTGTGATTAATTAATTACAGTCATATATATATAATATATACACACACAATATATATGTGTTATTTATTAATCACGTTAATCTAATTTTTAATCTCTATCTTTAGAGTGTCCATCTGCAAGTTGTCTTTTTCAAAATATTAATTTTTATGCGTTGAGCTTCTTGTGTTTTGGTTAGCGTGGAAAACAATGGTCATTCCCACCCTGAAGTGGACATTGATTGGCTGTCATTGTGTTTGGGCTGGTTTAGCATAAGCTGATAGGCTCTTATTGTATGTGGGAGGGCAAGGTGAGGAGCTGGGAGGATACATGAAAATGGAGGAGCATGTGAGAGTTGTCAGTCCAATGAATTGGAAATTTACATTTCAAAAACACCCAGACGGCACCATTGATTAAGGTAAAGTCATATGCCTTCATTGCAAGAAGTTTGCTTACCACCGAAGCAGCTCAAGTTTAGCCCACCACATCATTGCAAAGCAACCAGTCGCGAGTGCAGCCATGGCTGACGTTAGCAGCGAAGACATTATCAATTTAGCGAGCCATAGCAAAGCCCTTCGACAAACTAAACTCGAGGAGAGCACCCTGTGTATCAGCAAGTCTGCGAATGACAGACTGACGAATGTTCTTGCCAAGTGGATTGGGATGAACTGGAGGCCAATAAACATCGTGGAAGATGAGGGGTTAACAGAAGTGTTGTAAACTGTGTCAATGTGTTGCAAACAGTGACCCATCATACAAGCCACCGTGCAGGACTATAGTGACAACCCAAATCAGCGAGATGTATGACGGCAAAAAGAGAAACAAACAACATTTGTTTTGCTATAACCGGAGATCAATGGACCTCAGCTGGCAACCACAGCTATTTGGGGGACCGGACACTTTATTGATGGTGATGAACAACGTTATTTTTGATGTGCTAACTTACAGCACTGTGATTGATGGGTCTGTTTTATTCATTTTATACTCTCTGAAGCAGCAGAAAAGCAACAAGTTCAGTGTTCAATGCTTGTATTGCTCAGAAAAGTGTTCTTCCTGTTTTTCAATGTAGCGCTTTACTGTATATGGACCTGATGTTTTATTATTTGGAGATTGACAAAAGAACACAGCAATATTCTCCCCTGACGGTCTAAACCCTAGGTTCCCAAAGTGGGGTACACGTACTCCCAGGTGTGTGTCAATTGTAAAAGGTGTGTGAATAAAAATTAAAAACTCTTAATTACGAATGTGCCTGACGGTGCACTCATGAATGGAGCAGGAAGGAGACAGCACACGATGTTGTTCGTTGCTCTATGTACATCATATGAACAAATAAATAAGTTTGAGTTTTAAGTGTTTAAGCTGATCCCCGCACGTTGCAGCGGTGAAAACCTGCTTTATTGTTGGTTGTATGCATTTTTGTACTTCAGATACTGCTTTATTGTGGTAAACGTCCATCCATCCCATCCATCTACTACGCCGTTTATCCTCACTAGGGTCGGGGGTATGATGGAGCCTATCCCAGCTGACTTCGGGCGAGAGGCCGGGTACACCCTGGACTGGTTGGCAGCCAATGGCAGGGCACATATAGACAAACAACAATTCACTCACATTCATACCTATGGACAATTTAGAGTCGGCAATTAACCTGACATGCATATTTTTGGAATGTGGGAGGAAACCCGAGTACCCGGAGAAAACCCACGCACGCACGGGGAGAACATGCAAACTCCACACAGAGATGCCCCACGGAGATTCGAACCCAGATCTTCCCGATCTCCTGACTGTGTGGCCAACATGCTAACCACTCGGTGACCGTGCGGCCCTCTATCCAAGTCTGTTAAAAACAATGAAGCTACGTTTTTTGTTCTATATCAATCTTTCGATCAGCCAAAATAATCTAATAAATTTCAATGAAAACACCTCAAAGTGAGGGCTTTTCTCAGCAATATTTAGGTGAGAATAAAAAATGAGATACCTGCTTTTCATGGGGGTTCTGCTCCAGACTTACCAAAAAAAAATCTGAGTAATTGAGACATAAAAATGTCTACTTTTGACACAAAGCTTGCTAGTTAATATACCGCATTATACGATATTACATGATCAAGTAGTTACTTGAGACAATGACTGTATAAGCCTTTCTCTGAACTCTTATCAAAACAATTTGGATTGAGGATTTAATTCTGAATAATTAACTGAAGAAGAAAATGCCGTCCCCGTTTATGCTCTTCATGAACCACTTTCTTATGTGGCTCTGTGTTTTAGTGATTTGCTGCTCGTTCAAGAATTGAAGTCAAAGATGAAGGAAGGACAAAGTTGGAACTAAATACTAAAAATACTTAAAGACGACGCGATATATTTGTTCACCACTTGAACTATTGCCATGACACCAAGCATTTCTGAACCCCGTCCAGCCTTTAATACGAAATCATTAAAATTTTACCTTTTTACATTTTCATGTCCCCATGTGTATAAACATTATGGCGTATTTTGGTTTGGGTAATGCACATTTAATGAGGGTTGTTTGTTTTCGACTGGCAATTAAGCACATTTGTCATATTTACTACATCAGAGTCTATTTTACTTTGTTTAGAATATTACCCTTCACATTTTACCATCTGCCCGGCTTTTGAGATGTTCGTTAGTGCAAATGAAGCATGCAAATGGAATGAAGTCATATATTTTTGCAGTGGCTCAATGTTATGCTACACTATGCCACATCAATTAGTTACTCTGTCAGAGTGCTGCTGCTTCTTTTTGGAGATGTGACAAAGTTCATGCTCGTACACCATTAAAGAGGTCATGTGATGTGTGACTCCACTTGTTTATGTGCAGCTATTGTCTAGGTTTTGGAATGTTATAATGGGTAGTTATTATTCCGAGGAAGGTGTCATTCACATTTAAGGTGTTGAGATGCTGGGAATCTCATAAATTCCGTATCTTGTTATGGTCATGTCGGATGCTGTTACCTTTTGTTCCCTTGAATCAGGAGTGCTCTTTGGATCTGGATTTCATTTTATCCCATTTTAACACTTCAACTCATAAATGTGACGACATTTTGCAAACAGTGACAGACAGCTGATTACAGTATATGGTAATAGTAATGGTTCAATTTATTTTGAACATGCATACTTGTTACTCGGGCGATATGGACCAAAACTCATATCCCGGTTGAATATACAATATATATCCCGATATTTTTTTAAGCAAAGTGATTTTAGACAAAATCAAAGCCAAATATGTGTGTCAAGTTGTTTTATTAAAATAAATACTTAACATGAGGTGTTTTTTTGAAATTTTAAAGATGCACCTAAAAAATTATTCACTAAAAGTAGCCTCTAAAATAAACTAGGCTCTTTTTTGAAATAAATATAGAAAAAGTCAAATATAATATTTTTTTCTAGCAAACATTTAGCTATGCTCAAATCCTAAGCTATAAAATATGAAGGAGTGCCCGGTTAAAGAGGAAATCTAAAAATGCCAGCAACTCAAAAATACATAAAATTGAACAGTAGTATGTTTTTAGGTAAACATTTAGAAGTCACAAGCGTGTCCTTTTATATGTCTTTATTTTTCCTTATTTTAACATTACATTTAACAAAATTACAATGAAAAAATATATGACAAAATATTACAATCTACTAATTTAATTTATACGTTACACTCTTCCTCGCTCTGTATGCTAGTGGCCCTGCCTTCACCTAAAGACAAAGACACTGTATGATTGACAAAAGGGACAAAAAGACAACTCTGTTCATGTCGTCGTTCTGTGGAACATACGTGCCAAGGTGCTGAAACCCATGCACAGAGTGAACTCTCTTCCTGCCTGTTTGGAGGCGAGAGACAAGGAAATTAACATGCTTGAGGCCGCCAAAGTTATCGAGTTCTTTTTCATTTATTGTGTGATTAATTACTTTATTATCGTCCCAGGCCGAGTGTCCAAAAGACATTTTCTGAACGAGAAATCTTGTCACGTTTTAATCCCGCGAGAGAATTTATGACACCCCAAATATACTTTATTGTATTTTGAGACTGAACACTTTGGTTGGTTGTTGTGGATGTATGTCATTCACTGCACTGCTTAAATTAGAATGACACTTGCATGCAAACACACACACTTGGACAGTGTTTGGGGGATGCTGTCCTAGGTGCTGAGATTTAAGCTCCTCTCCTCTTTTGGCATAGGCTGTGTCACCAAGGCTGCCACTGGCCATGGTTATGAAGTGGCAAGCTGTGTGTGTGTGTGTGTGTGTGTGTGTGTGTGCGCGCGCGCACGAGAGACAGAGTGTGTGCGCCTACGTGCGTGGTATTCCTGAGTCTTAACACCCGCAAAACCTTCCGCCCTGAAAATAGTCACTCAAGGGGGACTTCTCATTTTTATAACAACCCCCTGAAGGAGGATGAAAAAAAAACTCTCATGCTGGATTTAAACACTTCTATCCTCCTCCATCCATACACCGCAAGTCTTATTTTGCCGGACCTTGATGCCCGTGCACTTCACATGTTTAAAAGGTATACACCAGTGAAAAGACAGACATCTGGCAGAGAGTGATAAAGATGAGATGTCCTCCGGCTCCCTGACCCAACACATCCCCTTCCTTCATCTCATCTAGCCCACTCCATCATCCTGTATAGGAATCACTCCAATGTTTGACAGCAAATCAGGATAAATTGCTTTGGCTGTCCATTTACTTCCTCATGGCCACCCAAAATCTGAGGTTGAAGGTAAATGGGAAGAAATACAAAATGTTTTAATAATGTATTAGGCCAGTAGAGGTGGGTAAAAACTGTTTAGAGTAAAAGAAAAGGGGCGACAGAAAGATGAGTGACAGATGGAGCCTGAGTGAGAGAGGTGCAAACAAAGTGGGGAAGTAGGAGCTACACATAGACGGAAATACAAAAGGGGCAATCAAGGAAAATAATGAGGGTGAAATAGAGATGAGAGCGAAGTGGAAGTGGAGCAGGGATGGGAGATGGTGGCCAAGAAAGCCAAGAAAATGGAAGCTATAAGTAGGAGATGAAAAAGCCCAAATAAAAGTGCAAGTGGAAGCAGGAAAAAGCAAAAACTGTGATCCATACAATACAGCACATCTCAATTTTTCATTTTTAATGACTTTTTTTCCCAATGCCCTGCTCGCTTTTCTAAATTGGTATTGTTTTTTTCAGTTCTTAAAATGTCGTGTGTGCATCTTTTTACTTACCAACTGCACTCTATTAGGAAGTTTGCACATTGTAGTGAGAGCCAATGCAAGAGATGCTGCATTTACAAAGATGATTGGTCACATTTGAATGAGACTGTAGTGCATTATCTGACAACTGTGTCTAATATTTTGCTCTCAGGTACTGCAGTGTATTATGTTACGATAAGTGTTCATGTCACCAAAGCACATGTTAGTCTTGTTTCTTTTTCACTGTGGAAAAATAACGTTGAACGGCAGATTTCCTGTGTTAGATGTGTGCTCGTGTTTTACACTTTTGGTCACTGAAACCAGTCTCCGGAAGGAGGAAGTGGACATGCCATGGCTGACTTTATGGCTTCATGCAGTTTTAATGTAATGTAATGTCTCATCAATGTTTTGTGTCATTACTGCCGCCTAGTGACCAGAATACTACATGTCATTTGTATTTCAATATGTTTTGACTAATAATAGACTATAGTCCACCACGGAACAGCAATAATTAATTAATTAATTTCTGTAAAAACGCGATGTAGCGAGCGAGCGATAATCGAACCGCAATATTGCGAAGGGCGACTGTATTTTGTTATTGTTGTGAATAGTTTGCTTTCTTCGCTTTGCTGTTTCGGCATGACATCACAGCCAAGACGGTTAAGAAAAGTCACTGGGCGTTGGGGGGGTTGTGCGTTCAATTACTAATAACTTCATTTCACTTGTATTTTACAGTTGTTTACTGGCGGATCGCAACAGTATGACATAAACGTTGTATTATGTAAGTACTTTCATTTTGTTACTGTTTTTTTCACTTTTTTGGGACATGTCGTATGTCGGTCCAAAATGAGCAATACCATCTTTGAAAGGGGAGTTTATAGTCCAGTAGTCCACTAGAACCCGCTTATGTCAATGCCCCTCGGACTGGCTAAAGGAAAACACAGTAAGATGTACAGCAGTATTAAAATCAAGTGTGAAGGTTTCAGTGAAATACATTGCCCAAAGCTACAGTTCTCCAAATTAAAAGTGAAAATCTTCTGATGTGTTTGTTTCCCAGGTAAAATACAAGAAAACTATTGGATGGCGAAGCACTGGGAGAGTTCAACTTGAGGGTAAAATGCATTACAACACAGACACAGCGGCAACCACAGCTTTTGTCATTTATTTATTTGTTTTCCTAGAAGAATGACAGGTGCTTCTCTGGCAATTACTTTTAATTGGGTAAAAAAAAATGTGACTTATTGAAGAACACACAGAGCTCACATTGTTATAGTGCCATATGCAGAAAAGCACACCACATAGGCTAAAAAAGAATGTGTGAGGAACATATAAAGACATGGAGGAACACATACATCAAAGAGTCGGAATTCCCATGTCTGGGATGAGAAGTAGAATAAATATTAGAAGGGAAATTACTGTACCTGGGACAATTCAAACGAAAAAAGGCATAATGTATGTAAGCAGTGTTATGATGAGACTTCCCATACCTCTTGGAATTAACTGATGAAAGCGCTTATTTTTTTTTAATATGGATGCACACTTATATGATGGCATTACCATTTGTTACCTTTGCCATAACGACATCATTACCGATAAAGCTGACATAAGCAATATGGTGGAACTTCTAATTTTTCTTCGCTATCCAGCCGTCCTTTTAAAACTATTTTTTCCTTACAATAACAGAAATTTAAATAATTCCATAGTTATTGGGTTGAACTGTCACCATCATAACTGTCACCATCATCTTCATTTACTGTAGCCAATTTTTAAAGTGACATATCATCCAGGTGTAAGAATAACTTAACCATGGTTAATGTAAGGAATAAAATCAATGACACACTCAAGGAGCCACCTTGTGGTTAGCATGTCATCCTTCGGGTTCAAATAACCTTTGGAACGTGCACGGGTTTTCTCTGGGTACTCCGGCTTCCTCCCACATTCCAAAATCATGCATGCTATGTTAATTGGCGATTCTAAAATTGTTCATAGGTGTTTATGTGAGTGTAAAAGATTGTCTATAAGTGCCTTGTGATTGACTGGTGAGCAGTTCTGGGTGTACACAGCTGGGATAGGCTGCTGCACTTCCGTGACCCTAATGAGGATCCACCTTCACCTGTGCTCCCCCACCACTTATACCCTGCCAGCCCACATGTACCGTGCCACTCCATTCAGACCTCCAGCTTCCAGCAATTCTTACCTATATAATGTAATGTGATACCTTACTCCTTACCTTAAACTCAGGTTAGCGACCTGTCTGTCTCAGTGTACCCTTGTGTCTGTCTTGGTAAACTTGCAAGCCTTCCGATCCTGACTTCGCCTACCTGCTTGCTAGTTCTCCTCGGAGGGAAACCGTTGCATATTGACATCCCCATCAGCAGTGTAGTGCATCAACAGTGACTTACCCTCCACTTGGTCCCATGAGTCCAGTTCTGGTGGATTTCGGTGATGAGGAACGTAGTAGGCTACGTAGTAGGCCAATATGCATTCAAAAGAGTAATACATTTACGTCACAAAAATGCCTCTTTAAAAAATCAGACCTCACAAATTGCTCGGCGTTACTTTTATCTTTTGTCGTGTCACTGCACACAGTCGCCTGTCCATTATTGTGTATGTGATGAAGATGGCTGCGACGCTCCACATCTTCATCCGCTGTGGAACACATACTGTATGTAAACAAGACGGCTGCGATGCTCACGCAGCGGATGAAGATGCGGCGCATCGCAGCCATCTTCATCACATCATGCAAAATGACCCAAAATGGAGCCAAAGAAAGTTGAAAGTGCCAGCATTTGTGACACCATGTTGATTTCGCTGCCACGTTGTGTCTTTGCCTAACGTCTTCAATGAAGGTAAAAGTATCCTTAAATTGCCATTTGTCCCTTTCGTTCAACATTTACAATGGTTTTATGAATGTGAAACTATAATTGTAAAACTATAAAAAACATGTTTAGCTTGAACACTAAGACTAGCAAGGAACTACAGAGTCAACCACTGATGACATCATAGACAGGCGACGGAGCTGACTTCGGGTTTTTATTTCCATGTTTTAGCAAGCTGCTAACAAAGATGTTTTGTGATAAATATACACTAAGGACACAGTGGTGCGCCATATTGTATAATAGCTGGAAAACGTACGCAATCCAAGGCAAAATTTGGGTGTAATTTTTTTTACGTTAACCAAAAAAACACGCTAACCAGGGTGTACGCTAACTGAGGTTTCACTGTGTAGTCCAATGGTTGTTTGTACGTTGGTGATTTCAGAAATGTACCTATAATACCCACATGTAATGGAGCGTAGATGTACAGTATTGTATTTTTGCTCGTGGGTCTATGTTAATCAGTGCTTCAATATCAATGTGGATGTGTTCACATCGGCTTTTGCCAGCACTATTTTAAACCATTACATAGATCTAACATAATCTGTATTGGTTGAGTGCATGCACAGTTGAGTGCACAGAGGTTTATTTGACTAAAATCAATAGTAAATAAACTAGACACACAAATTAAATTACATAAGCGGTGTAAGCAATGGCAAATATAATGAATGCTACTGCCTTCAGTCTGCGTTTCAACATCTGGTAGGAAGTGATTACGTAGTTTCAAAAATACATTGCTGTTGTGTCAAAATCGGTGCATTTATTTTGTTTAATTTCAGCAAATAATATCATTCTTATGTCACACACCTAAACCGGTCAGGCTGATGCACTGATTGTTTCTCTATGGGAAGCCAAAGGGAACTAAATTTGAGCCAGTACTTATCGTGGCAGATAAGACATGATCATGACATTGAGAGATGTCTGTCATTTCAGCTGAACACTGCCGATGTCATCATGCCGGTGGGC
This sequence comes from Dunckerocampus dactyliophorus, assembly GCF_027744805.1. NCBI lineage: Eukaryota > Metazoa > Chordata > Actinopteri > Syngnathiformes > Syngnathidae > Dunckerocampus > Dunckerocampus dactyliophorus. Next base: position 22,672,255 of record NC_072830.1, on the reverse strand, counting down.
TATCAAAGAGGGAATTCTGAAAAATTGGGTCATGCTTATTTTTGAAAAGCAGTGACACACACTTTTATGTCATCTCTAAATACTCCTTTGGTTGTGGGGTAGACATTTCATTTTATCTGTTGTACCTCTACCATGAAGCTGATATTATTTATGTCAATGCCATTTGTTTGGGTTTGTTGTGCAACTTCCTGTCTACTATTTTGGATACATCAAATTGCAGTTTTAATGATGGGGAAAAGGAAAATAACATAGCTGGAGAAGACATTTCTCCACAATATTGCTAGACAGGGATATTTACTGACCTGGACATAATTAGACAAACACAGACAAGTCTACTTACAATGTTTGTATGTTTTTTTTGGTTCAATTCTAAATACAACTGACCCATAAAGTGAAGTGACCACAAAGCTCTAAACTATCAGACTAGGACCCTATCATTTGGGAAAAATAAAAGCATACAAATGGAATCTACTGTTAAACGCAGACATAATGTGAATGAAATGCTGACATCCTGAAGAGAAGGAAGGTTTGTGCAGTGAAATATTTTCTCAGCGGACCGCTAATTCGTGGAGACATCTCACCAAAACTAACCTGCCCTTTCCCGAACTAAACAACATGTTGAAGCAGCCGCCTAATGTCGCTGGAAAAAACTTTTCATTTCATCTCTTACTCGTCACTGAGTGTGAGTGGAAGCGGACTGGGTTAGGTTAGTTTAGCGCAGCATACTAGTGCGGCTGTAAGAGTGTGTTTTACACTGTGGTGTGTTTTTTTGATTGATAGTAAAACGATTGGACTTGCATCGGCGGCGACGTCTTCCTTAACCACAAGCACGGACATTACAGTTTGTTGACGATGTTGTAGCAATGTGTGAAGAGGCTAACATCCCATTCAAAACGTTAGCGAAACTACATCCGTTTCTGAAATACTGGGCAAAATTGTCCAATGATGTAATGCATCAATAAATGTATGACATTTTGTTCACTGGCAAAAAAAGCACAGGTAAAAGGTTAAAAAAAAAAACGTAATTCTAAAAAAATGTATGTGGAAAAACAGAATTTGGTGGAAAAAAATACAAAAATGTCATAGGGCTCTAAAATATTTGGAGAGGACTGCCAACTGAAGACGCTGCCAGTTAACACGTTTTCACCCTGAAGTTGCCATTAGCTTTATTAGGTTCATGATATGTTATTTAATTTCCCAGCCTTCAACCTCCTACACTGCCTTTCACTTTTTCACTCCCTGTAGGCTTGCTGATGTTAGCGATAATAGATCTCATCACAGAAATACACTTCTCTGGAAATGCTTTGTCTGTTTCACTTCATGAGTTATATCCTAATGGGAAGATGAAAAAGGTGCTTTGCTTAAAATTAGGGTCACTCACTTGTTTCAAACTCATTTCCATCACCGCCACACCATTTGTCTTGATGGGTAACCACATATTAATACTATTAGTAGTTTAGTTTATGTCTGTTCTCCAGCTATGCGACACGTTAAGTGCTTTATGTGTGACCTGAATGCGGATCTCTGCATGGCGTCACAGGGTTGCAGTCTTTGATCGCCTTCACATCGCTGCTTTTATGAGTCTGTCATCTGTGTGCAAGTAAGGCTTTAGACTTTGCTAACAGCTGTGCCTTTGGCCCACAGCTGCAATAAGACTTTATTGTACATTTTATTGTGTTTGAGCATGTCCGCATTCATTGATGACTGGACAATAAATTCTTATAAGTAGGCTTAGATTCAGAATTCATGTAAAATTGCAATACATAAATGGAAATGATGCCATTTGAGAGGGCAATGGGGTCAATGTACTGTATGTGTTTACCAAGTACACATGACGAATAGCGGTTCATCACTCTAAGGGTGTGCTCACGCTAGGCCAATTGTACCATGCCTGGACCCACGTGACACCTATAGCATGGTGCGGCGCACCTGGAACGATTGGAACGATTTGGAATGATTGGAAGAGGTGGTCTAGGACCTGACACACATGCAATGTAGTGGAGTTGTAGAATGACTATGCCACAATCTGGCTCCATGCAGATTGTTAATCATAACTGACACAAATAGTGATAGAAATTAAACACAAAGCCTGATTGATCATTAAAATTCAAACACAATTTGCGCATTGAGAGTGTTCAAAATGTGAGAAAATGTTAATGGCTGTCTCAGAAAGGTGTATAAAGTGTATTGTGAAGAGTTTTACAGCCTTAAAACATATATAATAATTGTAAACAAAGTCTGCTACTTCGCGGGTTTCAATTATTGTTAGGGTATTTTGGAACCTATCCCCCCGCGATAAACGAGGGAACACTGTAGACATTTTTTTTAACAATCCTCATTTGCATGGATCTGCAAAAACACCTAAAGACACCATAACCTACGTATTGTGTCCACACTGCATGCACAAACCAACGAGATGTCCTTTATCAGTTGGACAACATGAAGCTGCTTGATGGTTAGTTGTGTTTGGTCCAGTTTAATTGAATCATACTGAAATTTGTAACTGTCTTTTCAAGTTCACTGCCTGACATTGATGCTTTAGAGATGCGTGGGCAGTGGGGAGATTAAAGAAAACAACATAAAATATATACAGTATATGTATATGACTGTCCCGATAACTTGGCAGTTGACTGACAAAGAACAGAGGAGCAGACGGAAGGAAAATTCAATCGGAAAATCACTGAGAAATTTGCATTTGCATAGTTTGTCAACAACATATAAACAAAATGAAAAAAAGTATTTTTCATCCATCCTTTTTTACACTGGTTATCCTGTTTAGGGTGAGTTGGAGCCTATCCCATTTGTTTCCACCCTGTACTGATAACCAGTCAATCATAATGCACATACTGTCTGAAGACAAGTATTAACACTCACATTCATAATCACTGAATGGGAACTAATCCCTCACTGACTGCAAGGAAGTCAGCCAAGTGAATTACTATGTGATCAGTGACCTCATGTCTTTGTGTGTATTTTTCTGTTCCTGTACACTTTTGTTCAGAAACCTCAAATGATAGGATGACTCAACATGTACTTTCGCTAGCCATGACTGGGCTGCACTGTTTCGTCTAATTTTCAGCACACTCCCCGGGCTTATGGTGGTGCATTGCAACAATGTACACCTTCTGCCCCTCACTTTACATGTGCACCATGGCAAATTGGTACACCTCTGTACCAAAGCGAAGTTTCCCTACTGAAACAGTCTATGGAGGTGATGTCTTCAGAGGCACCTCAAAGCCATGCCATCCCTTGTTAAATATGACCGTTGAGCATTTTGAGGATTTCCTGGTTGCATGAATGCTGACTTCTGTAAAACTACTTCTGAGCATTCACAAGCAAATTCTTAAAGGAAGTGCATTTTCTAGTTTAAAATGACCTTGCTTTACTGGCAGTGGCTTAGTTCTTAAGGACTTACCTTGGTGGACATGTGGTGACCTGTTATAAAGAGGTTGGGAACTGGGACTCGTTGGAGAGGTGCCAGTTTGCTTCCCTTGACAAAGGCATACATGTAGACGACTACAATAGCTCTGGCTCGTATGCAGTATGTGTGCAGCCTCTCATTGTTCATATGTATGTATTTCTAGCCATTGGGTGTTCTAGAACTGAATGTAAGTAAGAGGTTGACATACTGTACATTATCATTTGTTATGAGTGCATTACTTTTGAGAAACTGGAACTTAAATGTGTATATTTTACAAAAGCTGCAGTATGCAACAAAGGGTCTAAAAAGGAGGCTAGGTTCCTTTTGAGTTGTGAGACAGGTCGCAGTGACACGCCTCAGAATTTTACTCCTACTGTTCCATTTTTCTCAAAAGGTCAGAGCAAACGCTTGCACAAATGATCCCTAATTGACATTGCATTAGACACAGTGCACAGCATCATGTGTGTCATTGGAAGGGTTGTTATTTCTTGGATGTATCAGCTGGTGCGCGGTATTATTGTGTGCCGGCTACGTATGTCCATGCTTGTGTGTCTGTGTGTGTAATTGGCCTAATGCAGTTTGTGTATTTCAGCCCAGGGGAGCTAAGTTATTGGACTGACCTCTGTAGTGTGACAACAGTAGAGTCTGAGGCAATCTAGAGGACCAAACATCAGCAGCCACCAGCTACCAAAACGCATTAAAGATTAAAGCAGTCGCTCAGAACAAAGCCACCAGTGTGTTTGTGTGCTCTGGTCAAAGTGGACGTTGTGTGTTTCCTCGACCCTGCTGGGCCCTTGTATGTGTTTGTGGACGTGACTGCTAGCATGTGTGTGGCTTTAGGAATTTCAGTCACTGTGGTGTGGTTTGTTACTGTGGATTTGCTGAATCCACACTGGCTATTTTGCAATCCACTTATAAAAAAAAGCAGTGTGTGTGTTTTGTACAGTAACACTTGGACATTCGGACACGGTAATGCAGTATTACACTAGAGGTCATACCTTATGCCTTTATTATACAGCAAGTACTGCATGAACATTGAACTTTTTGGAGTAACATTCGCACGCTTGCACACATTTATTATGGTCACGTGTGCATGCACACACGTTTTAAAATGACCAATTGCCGTGTGCTATTTCATTATATGGCCAACATATTATCAACTCACAAGTGTAAGTACCTTGACCCATCCATGCATATAAGACGCCCCATTATAATACATAATTTTCAACAAACTCAAAGATGGAAAAAAACCCTAAATATTTACAAATTTTTTAGCTGCTTGGCAATTGTGTGAATTGTGTGACTGCCTTATTGATCACCATTTTCTAACCATTTGCATCATAACACCTCTGTTCTTGTCTGATTTGCCCAATCTGTGAGAAGCACTTGTAACATATACTTACAAACAAGTGGCTCTCTTTGTCAGGAGCTGGATCTCTTCAGGTCACTGTTGTGTTTGAGTGACAGGAAGGATAGGTCTGACTCATTTGGTGCCACCTGCTGGTTGCATGTGTAGATCTAGCAGGGGTGGGCAACCATTACCATCAAGAGTCATGTTTCCAAAAGTGGTCTGGAGCCACAAAACATGACACAGCTTATAAACTTTTAGAAGTTTGCATTTTTTTTATTTGTATGATGGATACACTTATGTATCTTTTATTTATAAATGCTTGTGTGTATTTTTTTTAAATGAGACCTTGATGATGCTAGTTTTGAATAAAACCCAACTGCCTAGTCAGAGTTTTTGTCTAATCTTTAATAAGTGAATTCAGCGTGCTTGTTTTTGTATATATTATATACAGTAGCTTTAAGATCATCTTCATCAGATACCTTATTTATGCCGCTTAATTGCAGAACAAACCTTTTACAAATATAGTTTCAAATCGGACTAGTTTATATTGAGGTAAAAATGCATACTTCCTTCCATAGAATGCGTAGAGGTCAGCAAGTCTGAAAGTAGCAAGGAATAAGGTAGGCCTTGCAAGCTGTTACATCAGCATCACTGAATGTTTTTTTATGAGTAGATATTTGCACCGTAGGTTTTTTTTTAATTTTCAAGGGTAGTTTAAACGTTTAAACACACCTTCACACACTATATCTTCACAGTCATCATTTGCTTTTTGTCTCTGCTTGAGTTGAGTACTTTAATGATGTACTAATTGAACTTTATATTTACTATTTTTTAGTAACCCAGCAGGAATCCTAATTAATTATTAGCACAATTTTTTTTTTTTTTTTTTTGCACTGTATTTTCCACTGTACTATTTCTGTGAAGACTTGAAGGCCTGGCTGTCTTTGGCTGCGGTTCAAAATGGATCCATGCCACTTTTATGATTCCACACAATGAAAGAAAGCACCCACAATATGTGACATTATGGTTAAAAGAAAACACAGAAGGAAACAAAATTACTGTTTTCCCAATCAATGAGATGACAACTCTCCCTGGTGATGAGGTACTTTAGTTATAGCACAGCTACTTCTAAGCTTTGGAAGCTGATGGAATTGCTGGCCTTTCCACCAGAATTTCACTGATTTTCTGGAAAATGTTCTTTATTTTCAAATGCAAATGTGGACAGTTCTAGTGTGTGCATTCTTCCTAATCTCGTTTAATCATTTTTTTTCCAGGAATCGGTGCATGAAACCAAACTGTCTCCCATGATAAACCATTCTACTTAACTTGTAGTGCAAGTAATGTGTGCATTTTTACTCTGTCAATGTGGGGGTTGAACAGTGTAATACAGAAGGCAAATGTGCTTATCTGAAAAAAGGCACAATCAAACAGAGTCTAAGAGGGTACAGAACACTTTGTGCTGCCAGTGATATTAAAGGAAAATGATGGAATGCAAAATTATGTGAAAGACAAGGGAACACTTGGAATGCCAAAGAGACTGGAGAGGAATTTATAAAGGACAAATACAAGAGTGAATAAAAACCTGGAGGGGATACTGGAGAACATTCAATGTGACAAAGTTTAAGAAAGCTCACTTAAATCTACCCTCAGACAAAGGTCACCTTGCAGTGTAATCTAAAAAGTCTAACACCACTGAGATTGTACTATAATATGGAATTTTGCGGAGTAGTTTGAGAGGAAAAATGTACCTCTAAAAGGTTCAGCAATTTATCAATATTTTGGGTTTACTTTGAATGAGAACATTAGATTATAAAAATGATTGGCAAACACACACACAAAGGGTAGTACATTAATCCCCTGTTTATCGCGGTTAATTGGTTCCAGATACAACTGTGTGATAATTGAATTTCCGTGAAATAGGATTCCTTATTTATAAATGTAATATTTTTGGAGAATAGAAGACCTGTTTTTGACTTTCTAAATACGGTTTTTAACATTCTTAGAGCCCCCTAGACTCAACACCTTTTGTGTGACTCACCAAACATTATAGTAAAATTACTGACACCTAGTGACCAGTAGGGGTGTAACAGTTCACATGGATACTGTATATTGAACTTGTGTACCGTTTCGGTTATATGTTTTGCTATTTTTCTCATTAAATTTATTACTAGAGTGATATAAGCGCTTCATGCGGAACTAAAGTCCAGTGGGCGAGTTTCCACGCGGACTCCGCCGAGTGTTGGACACTACTGACTGAGGGGGGGGAACGCTAGTAGCTCGCAGACGTCACAAATGGCATCATGGCAAATGCAAGCGAGAAGCCTGAGCTGGAAGACCCTCCAATCTCACTACGGTCTCCTGTTCGTGAATACTTTGGCTTCCCTGTTAAAATTACGGATGCACAAAGGCAAGTGGATAAATCCAAACTTGTGTGTCTACATTGTTCCACGATATCGGCTATGCTGCAGGAAACACGACTAACATGTTAGCACACCTAAAGCGGCATCATCCGGCAGTGAATGTTACATCTACAAGAAAGAAAACCATCTTAGTGCAAACACCGATAACGTCAGCATATAAACAACCTCTAGCAAGCAGCTCTGACGGGCCCAAAGCAGTAACACAATATTGGAGTTTTTATAGCCACGAGATTACGTCCATATTCAGTTGTTGAGAACGCTGGCTTTAAGTACATTCATGGAAAAATGATTAGACCACTCTTGTTTCTTCACTTTCTTGTTCATTTTAATGCCCGATACAACTAAAGGTACCTTTTTGTTTGGACAAATATAACAATGACAACAAAAATAGCTCATAAGAGTTACATTTTTTGGCAGTACAATGCTATAGCTATGTAAGAACTTAAGTGATTTTGGTTATTATCAAGAAAGCCATGGAAGTTGCTAGATATCAGCTCTTAAATTCAACTCTTATGAGCTATATTTGTTATCATCATTATATTTGTCCAAACAAATGTGCCTGTAGTTGTACCAGGTATTACAATGGATCAATAAACTGACAAAACAATCTAATAATCTAAGTCTAATAATTTTTCCATGAAGGTATATGATTAAAGTTCTTGAACCTTGCTACGAAATGCCATCATGTCCTCACTTTAGCCAGAAAGTTATACCAGCACTTTATGAAAAAGCTCAAAGTGATGTCAACGATTTATCACGTGTCCGCTATTTCACTGATGGCAGATGGTTGGACTTCACGTGCAACAGAGAGCTATTTAACTGGAACTGTCCATTAAATTTCCCCACCATTTTTAAACAATTGTTTAAATGCAGCTGTTTATTATTATTTTTCTATTTAAAAAAAAAACTCAGTCTAATTTATTTGAAATATCACCCAAATGGGTCACTTTTATTTATTTAAAAAAAAGTTCGGTTTGCATTTTTTTAAATAAAAGCATTTTAAATAATTTTTTCTTCCTTTTTGTACTGAAAATTAACCGAACCGAGCATTTCAAGAAACTGAACCGAACCGAAATTGCATTTTAGTGTACCGTTACACCCCGAGTAACTACTTTAGAATACTACATATGTCCAACATACCACATACAGTATCTTTGTCTTTGCGTCTTCTGAATGCTTTATATTTGTAATTTAGTTCATTGAAGCATTTGTGTGCTTTAAAATGCTTACATTTGGCAAAAGATACTGTTTCGACTAACAACACGCCGTATTCAACCACGGAAGAGCATGATTTACGATTTCAGACTGAAATTGCAAAATCCGAACCGCGAAGTGGCGAGAGACGACAAACAAGTGGGTTTACGGAAGACATGAACTAGCTGAGGAGGTCACTGAAACAAATGAAGACAAACTGAGTGGAGACAAATGGCCTCCCAAAAATATTTGTATTAATCATTTAGTCTTGGCTTGCGAAAGTGATGACTTCTCGGACTAATCCCTGCACAGAACCGTTTTCACCTCCCTGGATCCATCTTGTCATATCCCTGCACTTAGCCTCACTTGCCGCCTGCTCTGCACTCTCCCAGGGCCTCGATCCATCCTAAATACATCTGGCGGGATGTTGTAATACATGAGCAAATCCTGTTGATTTATGTGTGCACAAGTTTCAATCTGAAGTTGAACTTTGTGTCACCTTTCATGTGACGGTTGGCCTGTGAAGAACTTGTGCCTTTACATACGTAATATTCTTCCCTTTTGACACTTGTCAGTCAGGAATTGAACAATATGTCTATTATTATCGTTATTATTTTGGACCCGTAGTTTGAAAACTAAATGAATATTACGTTCCATGCAACAATAATAATTTTTAATGTGCACTTTAAAAGGAAACACTCAGCAAACATGAGCCGAGGCACGTCAAGAGAAAAAGACGTACCTTGAAACATGGATTTGCAATAGACTGGCATTTGAAACACTCTGGGAAGAAATCAATGGACATCAAACCTCCATTTGTAACTGACTGAAAACCCTCAGGGCTAAGGTAACTCCTTGATGTACTTTGCCAACATTTGACATATTCTGCTATTATACTGAAAATACACTGGCATGTTGCATTTCAAAGCTACATGCATGTTAACCTTATCCGGGGACACAAACACAAAGTCTCAATGTCCTTTATACAGTATATCAGTGGAACTAATCTTTTTGGGTTTTTTTACAGCATAGGTATTATTTCACTGAACTTTAACGCAGCACATACCAGTCCAAGTATTCCATTCACTGAATATATTTTCAAGCTCATGTGAACAAAATACCAAAAGAATTCATCATGTGCAAGAGCAGTTGTGTGTGAGTGACCCTGGTGGCAACAAAAAGATTCCATGCTGTTGATCCCCGTCTTTTTATGTTGTTAAAATTGAAAAATACACACCAATAGAATGAAAGTCCATTAACTATTTAAACAGTTCTGCATGCACTCGACAGTACTCCCTCTTGAATTAATGAAAGTACAGTGAAACCCCATTCAAATGAAAACCAAACACATTTTTTTCCATAAGAAATCATGTCAATCAAATTGACTTAAAAGCCATGCGGTCATTGTTTCACTCTCGTCCAGGGGTCAGCAACCCGTGGCTCCGGAGCTTTCTGTCTCTTTGTTGCGGCTCCCACACAGAGGTCTGGGATTTTTTATTTATTTTTATTTTTTTTAAACTGAAGTGGAGGAAAAGTGCATTTTGGAAAAGGGTTTGAAATATCCGACTCACCTAGTCTGTGAAGGCATCTACACAAAGTGTAGTGTGTTCTGACTGCTGGTTGGGTGAGCAAGGGTGCAGTGAGACACAGTGTACAGTGCAGTGTAAGCTATCCATAACCATGAATACGTCCCTAAAAAGAACAATCTTGGAAGAAAATAGAGAGTTTAATTCTGAATGGACGTATCCTTTGCCATCAGTACCCGTGATGTTGTCTTACCTGTACACTTAATATGTGGACAGAAATTAGCAAACGACAAAAAATGTAACATTGAAAGGCATTTTCAAAAAAAGTACCCAACTGCAGATGGGCGTACGAGAACCATTTCAAAACCAGTACAGAAGGTTGAGCAGAGCAAACATACTTTCAAGAAGTGGCTCCAAACTCGACTACGGCAGCTAGTGTTGTGGCTGCACGTCACATAGTAAGTTGAGTAGGACAGATTTCTATTTAATCAAGATATTTATTCGTATTATTTTATTCCGTTAATTTTGTTATCTCGAGCTAAAAAATAATTATTGAACAGTTTATTTCCCATGTATTAAAATGACTACAAAACATACATCAAATTCAATTCAGGTTTGCGTCAAATAGTACAAAAATTGTTTCACACAAAGGCAAAAAAAGACAATCCGCCTAAATGTTTATTTTTTAATAATTACTTATTTGCCAGGGGCCCTTGGAATTGTCTAACGGCTCCCCTGACCAATACCACTCATAAATAAATTGAAAAATGTACAGTTAATCCATGAGATCGGTATTGGCCGATCACACTCATGGATGATTGGTATTGGAATCAGCAGTATAAAATCCTGATCGGAGCGTCACGACTATAAATGCGTTGAAATTATAGCACACCTTTGGGTAAACTTTGAATATCATTAGGCGTACCTTATTGCCGAGCCAAGTGTTCTGGTTTTCCGTTATCGAAATGCACCTACTACACCGCCATTGTCACAAGGAACAAATCAACTCATCATGAAGCATGCTAACTGACTATTGGTCATCACACCACGCAGACGTCGATTTTTGTTTTCTCGTATGTGGTCTAAAAACACAGACTTAATAAACACATAGTTACTAATGTAACCCGCCTGCGCCACACTGCCCACGCTGGAGCTCGAACACAGGACCTTCGTACTGGGAAGTGGGAGGCAAGAGCTCTGAACGCTCGGCCAAAAGCCCAGCCTGTCGGCCGAGCGTTCAGCGCAACTCGCAAGCCAGGGTGGCGAGGTTTACCAACATACACTTGCGGAGCCGCACTGGCTGGCATCCGTTCCACTCACCTCCTCAAACCTCACTCCCACCGGCACCAATGTAACCTGCCTGCTTCACACTACCCACCCTGGGGCTGGAACACAGGACTTTCGGAATGGGAGACGAGAGCACTGACATACAGTTATTTTAACCCCTATTTCCTAACCTCATAAGCACATGTATAATGGCTTTGTAGCATAATTTCTTAATGGACATGATTCATGACTTTATATCTGGCATTGTTTTTGGCATCAGAGACCAGGTATGATTATTTAATATTGATCTTTCACACATATCACAACCATATCTAGGCTTCACAGTCATAGTCAACAACTATAGAATACCACAGAAGAAATATGGTACAGTAGTACAGTCTGTTGTTAGAGCACACAGAAAGGTAATTGTAACTCACCAGCAAAAGACCACATTTGACATCAGCCATGTCTGCTAAGAACGGCAAGTAGAGGCGGCACCTTGGTCTGTACTGTGTGGTTTGATCGGGTAGTGAAGCTCCATCCAGGCTGATACGTGGAGGTTTTCCCCCCCAAACTTATATTGCCTTTCTTGCAAATTGATGCAAACAAATTGGCAACTGCAGTGGTATTGTTGTCATCTGGAGAGAAAACTAGGCCGTCGGCAAAAAAAAATAAAAGACTGAAATGCATAGAGATTTGACATGAAGTGACAACAGAAGAAATAAGTTATAGGCTGACTGTTCTTGGCGCTTCTTATAGCAAATTGTTTTTGTATGTTGTATTTGTATAATTCAGTCTACGAATATATGGATACGTACATGACGGATTCCTTTCCCAGATCCATGGGACCAGCACTGACAATCTGTAATCTCAAGGCGAGACAGGCAGGCAGCAGCATCATACCTTAAAATGAGCATTGTCACGTCAACATCTAAGTATGTGGTAATGTTTATACATATATCATAGTCAACTTTGGTTAGTGAGATTAGATTCGACGATAAAACACAGTGGTTCACCAACATTAGACTAAGACAGATTTTGCTGATCTACAAGGGAAATCTCTTGGTCGCAGTAGCTCAATTGCAGAGAAAAAGAAAGGAAAAGTAGCACAAGGAAGTTAGGTATAGTAGTACATTAAAAGTAGTACATTACTTATTATGTAAAAAGCAATACAATAGAATAGATATATAGAAAGATACACTACTGATCAACCTTGGGAAAAATAGTTGCAAAATTGCATTGAATTTATATCTTGCACTGTTGAATGTTAAGGAGCTTCAAAATGCAAAAAAAAAAGAAATGGGAGTGAGACAAAATAATATTTGAGTAAGCAATTTATTGCAAACAACCAATAATGGAAATAAGCTTTTCATCAGGTGATCAAAAGTTTAAGACCACAGCTTTTAAAAGACCAAATCTTGCCGAAAAGTGGATGCAATACCATTTTCTGTCAGGTATTGACACAGTCATGATCTTTTGATGGCAAAGGAAAAACGGCTTTCTCTTTTTGAACACAGTGGGATTGTTGAGCCTCATAAGCAAGGTCTCTCGCAGCGCGCCATTGCTGCTGAGGTTGGACCGAGGAAGACAGTCATCTTAAACTCCTTAAAAGATCCTGAGGTTTATGAAACTAAAAAGTCAAGTGGTTCACCCAAAAACATTTCAAGGGCTCTGAACCGGAGGATGCGAATGGCTGTCCGTTAAGACACGAGACGATCCTCGGACCAAATGAAGGTTCTTACTGATGCCAAGTGCAGTCCAGTAACCATCAGACGGCATCTTCGAGAGATGGGTTTTAAGAACAAAAAAATGTCTCTTTCAACAGCACAAAATTTCCCGTTTGGAATTTGCACAAGAGCGGCAAACATGGGACATTGAAAGGTGGAAGAGAGTTTTATTCTCTGATGGAAAAAAAAAAATGTAGCCATGATGGTCCTGATGGCTTCCAATGTTACTAGCATGTCAAGGAGATCCCACCTGAGATGTTTTCCACATGGCACAGTGAAGGGGGCGCGTCATGGCCTAGTGTGCTATTTTTCTTCAATGGAACAATGGAGCTTCAGGTTGTGCAGGAGCGTCAAACGGCAGCTGACTATGTGAAGATGTTGCAGGTTGCATCCCTCATGACTGAAGGCTCTCGTCTGTGCGGTAATGACTGGGTTTTTTCAACAGGACGACGCTGCAGTTGGTTGCAATGCCCGTCTGACAAAAGACTTTTTCCAGAAAACTTTACTCTTTTTAAGCATCCTGTGTATTCCCCTGTTCTAAATCCAGTTGAAAAAATGTGGAAATGGATGGCGAGCCTAGCCTCCTGGAAACACTGGCATCAAGCATGCCCAAACCAATTTCTGAGGTGATTAACAAGAATGGCACAGCTACTCATTGCTCAGTCCTTTATTTAATTACACGTTTTTGCTATTTTGGGACGGGGTTTGAGTTTTTTGGGGTTATGGTTTAAATGTTTGATAAGTTGATGACCAGGCTAATTTAGTTTAATGATTGTCTGCAATTAATTTCTTTGTCAATCCTATTTCGTCTTTTTGCATTTTGAAGCTCTTTTTAGAAACTCCTTAAAATCTGTAAGTGCAAAATGTAAATTCTTGCACTTTTTCAACTCGGCTTAAAATTTTGATCAGGAGTATACAGAAGAAATGGGTACTTACATATGGACAATCATATGACTAAAAATATAAGTGAATACAAAGTAAATTTACACTATTTACAAAGAGAAGAGAGAGGACAATGCAGCGCAATAATGAGCTAGATGAGCAGTAACATGAATAATGCAGGATTATCTGTTCCATACAGGTGAGGTATTGTGCAGCTGGATGGAATGTGGAATGAATGATGTTCTGTAGACCAATTAATGGGCCACCCTGCACCGGTTCTATAACGTCATGCTTCAGTGCAATTACCCCGATCTCCACTGTCCCTCCCTGGCCTACACGCACATGCATTTCATCACTTCACGAAATGTTCCTGCATTTATGCACTTTTTTTAGACTTTGTGGCTTACCTATTATAGTAGTGATTACCTACTATACAAGACGTTTACATTGTGCCTGTGCATGTGTTCACGCATGAGCTAGCGTACGGTGGGTTTGAACTTGTGGATTAAATCCAAGACTTCTGGTTATTTTATGCTGTGCCCAGACTCACCTTCAAACAAACCACACTTTGTGTCAAGTGTGCAGAGGCCTGGTACAAATGACCTCGTGCCCATAATTAGGTGGTCTGCAGTTGCACTTACAGTAAAAGAAGTCCTATTACAGCATAGGATGTGAACACGGATTGACCACACAAAGTCTAATGCGCACCACGTGTAAAACACACACACACACACACACACACACACACAAACTGTTGTTTCAAACAACTACATTGGAACCTCAGTTTTTGAATGCCCCAGTGTTCAAATGATTCAGTTTTTGACGAAAATGCTCTCAATTATCGTACAATATTACACATAACAAACTTTGGCACGTTGCATCTTGTGGTATTAATATGGAGGTGGACAGACTGCTCCCAGCATTGCTTGTTTATTCAGCCATCTTGGATCACACACCCAACACCAAATTTTACATACTTACTTTACACAGTAGTACAGCATCCTGTCACAGCCGTTGTGTGTTGGTGACTTCAGTCTTGTCGTGTTATTTAAAGTGTGTTCAACTTTGCTTTATAACAAACGTGCCTGTTAGCACTCAACTCTCAACTGGAAACCCGAACCAGATTTCACTGTCCTCCAGCTATGTTGCCTGTCTGTGACATCATCAGCAGTTGACGCCGTAATTCTTTGCCAACTGCCACAGTTCTTTTATATTCATCACGGCTGCAAAATAACCCAAAATGGAGCCAAACAAAGTTACAGGAGCCAGCACTTTGATGAAGAAGGTGAAAAAAACGCTAATAAATATAAGAAATAACTCGTAGTAACGTACAAAGGTGTCATCCGTGTGGTTTTGTGTTAACATTTTTTGGTGTCTGGAATGGATTCATTGGCTTTACATTATTTTCTATGGGACAATTTTCTTTGGTTAGAATCCGTTTTGGTTTGAGTCAGACCTTCTGGAACGGATTAATGATGATAACCAAAGCACCACTGTACATTCTTGGGAAAAAAAAAATCAGTTTTCATACGTTTCGCTTTAAGACAGACTCTTCGGAACAATTTAATCACAAAAACCAAGGTTCCACCGTGCTCATACTCTAAGCCTCCAAATCACATCCACAAGCCGCATGTGTGCACACAACGATCATCATTCACATGCTCAAAAACCAGTACCATCTTTGACACACAGCTGCTTCCAGGCAGACATAGAGCTGTTATACGTGTCCATTTGGACTAACATTTATAACCGGTAGGAGACCCTTCGGAGAACCATTACAAATCCCAGAAGAGCATTTACCTGCAACAACAAATCAACCCTCTTTTCACCTATCCTCTTTCCATTTTCCCCTCCCTATCAGGAACCAACTGCTCACAGCAGGGGAGAGCTGTAACACGACACACTGCTGTAAATGACAAAAGCAGCACCACATGAGCAAAAACATGGGGGAAGAACACATGGAAAGACGGGATTGACAACATATTGGATGATGATGAGAGAGAAAGAGAAGAGCGAGGAAAAGGTTATTGGCACAATTAAAAATAGACCATGAGCTGACCTGATCTCAGTTACACGGTCCTCATCTTTATTATTAATACCTGCTGACCAGCATACTGACCCTGTACTTTACATACTGACATGTATTGAAATATCTAATGTAAATAATTAACATGTATCGATTGTTTCAGGATTGGCCGATTTGTCAGCTTAGTGCGCAAGCCCCGCCTACCGTGTGAGTGCACACTGAGTTGGCTCATGGCGCCCGCCAGTTTGTGTTTGTCTGCCTGTCGTCAATAACATAATGTTATAGAAACATGCATTCTGAAAGGGTAGGGGGGGCGTGCATGAGCTGGAAGGTGCTGGTCATTGACATCCTTCCACAGAGGAAAAGCCAGCGTTTTTTTGTAGGTTTTTTTTTTGTTTGTTTGTTTGTTTGTTTGTTTTTGGTAGCACTAGCCAGCAGAAAATCAAATGCATTGATTGTTTTATGCTGTGCGGAATGAATGAATGAATGAACTTGGCTTCCAAAATGGAAGGTTGTATACCCAAACTCACCAGGAGGTGATCGGACTTTTACAACAAAAAATTTGGTTCTGTTTTCTTTTAAATGCAGTTTAGGTGTCAACATAAGGGTGTTACACATATCGGTGTAGGAAATTGAGAGTTGGACAATATCAGCATATCGGACATTCCAAGTTATTGTTTTTGAATGCGTTAAGATTTTCAGATTAATCATGGGCGTTAACGCGGTAATGTTAACAGGCCTAATTTTGACATATTGTTTCTTGGGCTGTCAAAAACAGCGTTACCGGTGGTAATTAATTTATTTAATGAATTACATGAACATTTTTAGCATCATTTAAGCATTCGCATCATGACAAGCCACACCGCTCTGTTATGACGGGACAGTGTCGCGTCCCGACAGAGTCACACACAGTCTGATACTCTTTTAGAACTTTATTCTGACCTGAACACATCAACCGCAGTGCAATTCCAACACCATATATGTATCTCCAACTCACAAACACATCCAGTCAGCTCATCCTGGGTACAACACTTCCGACTAGACCAGTTGCATTGACTGACAATCCGAAAATCATACCAACATCTTTATTATGCGTGTATGTGTGGTCTAAATAAACAGAAAGACAAAGAAAAACAGTAAGTGGATATTCTTATCACTCACTAACGTAACTCTTACTACGGAAGTACAATTTGCTGCTTTTAAGTATGTTCGGAAATCCCAGAAAATACATCTACACTCAAAACTAGAATTGAGCTTAAGTTACCAGGTGTCTTTGAACGCAACTCTTCATGGCTCATAATAATGTGATTGAAGATACTAGTTACTTTAGGCAAATACATTTTCAGACATGTGTGCTATCTTTAAGCTTGATTTAAATTTTCTGTTAATTTGGAGCTATTAATACATACAAATACAGTATATATAATTGTTCATCCATCCATCTGGTCTGCTGCATTAACTTTTTGTTCATAAAATACAGCAAAAATGGCCATATTTCACACATGGTGGCAAATGGTGATTAATCACGATTAATTAATTTGAAAACGGATTCATTTGATTACAATTTCTAATCATCTGACAGCCCTATTTTTTTCGCTTTTTGTTTAACTAAATAAAGCTCTAAGTTTTATTTTTAATTTTAAAACCCACAAAAAAATCACCATATAAAGCATCAGTATATCATTTTCTGCACAAAAATACAGTTTCATCCTATATGGTGGTACATTTTAAAGGTCATGAAGTTATGGCCTTCCCAAAGACGGAAAGGTACATTTCAGATTAAGCGGATAGAGTGGCAATGAGTACGTGTGTGAAAAAGTTTGTGTGTGCAAGTATAATGATGTGAGTGCATGTGACAGAGCGAAGGCACTGGTTGAGAGGTGAAGATGGCCAAAGTGACAGAGACAGATAGAGATTTCAAAAGGCTACCGTTTCTTATCAGCAAAGGTCACTCAAGCAATTACGTGACACATTGATTTATATCCCCGGTGGCACGGCATCACAAAAGCAAGTGCAGCACACTCACAAACACCCAAAACAAACACACTTACATAGCTTTAATCAATCTGCTTCACCCCGCCTAATTATTATTGTTTTCTGTGGAAGTCTTGCGCTAGGAGAGATCATTAATGTCCCGGCCTCTTGGAGAATAATTTTGGTCGTCTGTCAAAAAATATTGCTAAAAGAAAAAGTACATTTGATATACCTCAAGTCACCGAGCCACTTGTAGCAACGCTTCTTTGTAAAGCACAGTGGAGCTCGTGAATGTGTGTGTGCTTGCCTGCATATACAGTCCTGTCAAATGGTTCATTAAACACTGTCGTCTCCTGCAGTGAGCCACGGTTTCAGTGTGTCGTTTCCTATACCCCACTTGGCGCACAAGAACATGTCAACATGCACACGTCCACTCACATTACAATAGATGCCATACATTCATGCTAATGCACAGCTGGGGCTGATTTAGAGTGATGACAACCTAATTTTACCCATTCTACACAAGCACACTATAGCAGAGCTGCATACATAAATAACGTAACACCCTGAAGTGCCCTGTCACTGAAGGTGACATGACTATATATTTAATGCCGCGACCTGAAGATTCAATCACTGGGACTTTACATTCATTTGGTTTGTGCAGAAGCCACTTCATTGACTGATTTGTCAAAAACACTGAAGCACTAACTGAATTGGTATGTAAAATATCTTAGCTGCACATCCCTGACATTTGCAATAGGTCAAAAGTGTTGATAGCACATTGGAATTATGTATGGCATGCAGTACGTGGTGTACAATTAAAAACAGTAGTGAGTAGGTAACAGTCCAAAAGTGATAGTAAGTTGTTCATTTATCGATCTGGTCAACTTAGAAGAATACAGAGAACAAATTTAAGAGCCTCTGAATCAACTCAAGCCTTGGTTACATTTTTAGGGTAGAAACTGTTGTTTTAGGTGCAGTACAAGGAGGAAGTCATAGTACAGTCTAGATGGTGGACATGTTAATCTGCCTGACAGTTCTTTGTTCTCTGGGAAGGCTACAGACAATTAGCTTGACATCACACATTTAACCGGGCTCCATTAAACATCATCTTTCAATGATAAAGTGATTGATGGATCTGACAGATCGTATCATAGAGCAATATCCTCTTTACCTAAGAGCTTGAATTTAGTTTGATATCAAATCATTCAAATAGAAGTATATATACTGTGTGCTCATCAACATTAGGCCAGCGGGAAATTAGTATATCTACGACCAAATTAGTCATTTTTGATTTCATAAGGCTGCGTGTGCACTTTCAAAAGCATGAATTTACAAAAATTGTAATGTTTAACGAGATTGGAAAAAGCCACGCTCCACTCAAACCTGCCAAGAATATCAGTATTGTGTTTGCCAAATTGTGACAAACAACAGCTGCTTCCGGATCTGGCCACAGTGACAACACTTTGCCAGGCCGAGGTGAGGTCAGGTGGATGAGTGGTTAGCATGTTGGCCACACAGTCAAGAGATCAGGAAGACATGGGTTCGAATCTCCGCTTGGGCATCTCTGTGTGGCGTTTGCATTTTTCCCCGTGCGTGCGTGGGTTTCCTCCCACATTCCAAAAACATTCATGTTAGGTTAATTGGCAACTCCAAATTGTCTATGAGTGTGAATGATTGTTTCTGTATGTGCCCTGCAATTGGCTGCCTCTCGCCCGAAGTCAGCTGGGGTAGGCTCCAGCATACCCGCAAACCTAGTGGGGATAAACAGTATAGAAATGGATGGATTTTCTTTTTGCTAACAGTGTCACACTCATAATTATCTGTTAAAATACACCCTGTATTTGACATTGTGTTCGTTTATGAATAGATTACATTACAAATGTTGTATATGTGAATATTGACACACTCCCCATCTTCATATCCAGACTCAAACCTCATCTATTCAAGACTGCATACTCACTTGGACTTGTTGACATGTCTTTGTTGTTTTGTCTGTATCATGTGCAGTGTCCTTGGGTTTTAGAAAGAGATATATGTCATAAGGTGAAAAACTGCACTGCGTGTGCATTCCTGCAGACTACGCAATGTGTGCAGACTACTGCAACAATAACCACCATTACCATAACCATCCATAGATTGACTAATTACAGAGGCTGATGGCAGTGTGATGAATGGCTTGTTGTTCTGCAATCCTCATTGGTTTGGCTTTTATGGACATTTCACTGACAGACCACGCCATCGTAAGGCCATGCATCAAGCGAGGGATGCAGTTTTCAATAAAGCCAAATCAATGTTCTCTTGAATATGAATTTGAAGAAGTGACTTTATTAAAAAGCGCTGGTGCATGGCCTGCTGAAAATAAATCTGGCCAATGAATAAATGAAATGGACGAAGGAGGAGTAGTATGAACTTTTGCAAACTATCCCACCTGAATGGGGGGGATTGTGGCATCTATATTGCATTGGAACATATTTGAAAACGCATTGCAAAACCTGTGGGCTTGAGGCGCTTTGAGGGACAATGAGGCTTTTTATGACTTGAAATTGACTAAAGTATTGGCATTACTGTACAGGAAGCTAAGAATGGGAGAACATACAGAGATCATTCATCCAGAAGAGGTCAGAGGTTGTTCATGTTGTGAGAGAGAGAGAGGCTCTTACTTCAGTTGCAGCGTTCTGTGAAACATCACAAAGACAAAACGTGGCATGCTGGAGATGAAATTTAGTAAATGAATTAAACACATTTCTGCTCCCCTTACGTGTTCATTAATCTCCAATTACGAGATGGAAAGAAGGCTCAAACTCCAATTGAAGATTTACAAAATGTATTGAAAATAATTCAGACAGAATAATTTCACATTCTTCGGATATCCGGGCTAACTCTCTCTCCTAAAGTTCTTTTGCGACTTCCTGACCAGAAGGAGAGAGAGTCGGCCTTGATCGCTAGTCCCCTTGATCTGGATAAAAGTATATTGTTTAAAGAAGCAGGTCGCTCGTAAGTGTTGTTTTATTATATTGTTCAATGTTAGACCATTTTAAAAAAAATAGATAAAATAATATGCTTAATCCCCCTAAGCGTTTGTTTCATTCCTTCCAGTTCTTAGTCGTGCAGAATATAAAAGCATGGATGCAAATGTATGATTATGTACTGGCTCACCAGTTACTTTTTGTGTATTTTGTTTAATTGGGTGTCTCATATCTATGTGTGTGGTTGTTGGTGCATCTCCTATTTGTTGAAGTGTGAGTTTCCCTTTGTTGGACATGAAGGGTAATTGCAGCCTTTGTAGATTGTCGAGGCAGGTGGTGAGCCATCTGGTGACGGCAGGTAAGAGAGGAGGATTGAATCTGTGGGGACAAAGGAGTACCGAGTGGCAGACGAAAGGATGGATTCACCCTTCCATCAATCACACTTGAATAAACAGTTGCAGTTACACGGGCAATGGAAGCCATAGTAGGAGGCCTGATGTAAAGAATGGGAGCTACTGTGTTTTCTCATTATCATGCAGTTAAATGTCTGCGCGTAGGTGATAATGATAGAGGGATTTGCAACAGATGGTCTGCTCACTTAACTGGTTAAAGGCTAACTGGTTTGTTTTTTGAAAATAAAGTGTTATTCCATTTCACATTTCATCTTTTGGGTTTCAGATGCATCGGTATCGGCTATCTTTTTTCTATTTATGTAGCTCTATGAAATGTGATGGGCCCCATACGTGGCTGGTTTGTGAAGGAAACTGAAAAAGATTTTCTCCAGACATAATGTACTGATGCATTTCAAACAATACATAGACACAAACATTATGCAGTTCAGTGCAGTGTAGTGGAATGAGGAGTGCGATGACCTCTACGGTGGCCAGACCAAACAACTCCAATACAAACACAACATAGGAGAGCGGTTTCTTCTGGCCCAGAGTCAGCAGTTAATTTGCATCTCAAAAAGAAGGAGCAATCCTTTGAGGACAACAATGTCCAAACTCTGGATAGGAGGGAGCGCTGGCTTGAAAGATATGTGAAAGAAGCCATCTATGTCAAATTAAAAAGGCCCTTCCTAAACAGAGGAGGAGGTTTGTGTCATCACCCATCGTGTGCTTACGACAATGTCCTGGTGTCTCTCCGTCAAAGATTGTCTCATTCAGTGGAAAGTGTGGCCTCTAACCATTTTTTTTGCCACCAGTCAGGTGAATGACCAATTGTTATGCAGGACTGTTGTTCACACGTCACACAATCACAACAACGACCCTAAATGTGACGACCCCGAGGAGACATTGAGATTAAAACCTGGTTATGTGAGTCTGTACTTACTTTCATCATCTTTGTTTTCACAACTAATCCATTCAGAGATGTGTGTTTCTTCAAGTCCTTTCTCCTTCTTGTTCAGTTGAGTCCACAGCTTTGATTTCACACTGGCTATCCAGAAGAAAAAGCTCCCAAATGTACAGCATGATAGCAATGCATACCCAGCATCTATCCAGCTGCCCCCCCGTACAGATGACAGACAAGACAAACCTTAAAAAAAGTATTTGTCAAACAGCTGACAGACTGGCTCTATGAAACATTCTCTGTAAACCTGCCAAAGTTTATGTCTCCCTCTTTGTCTTCTTAGCCCTCAAACATTTTTGCTGTCTGCAGGCGGGTTTTTGTACAGTGCGTATGGGTGACAGTGATGCCTTGCACTGCAAGACATGCTGCGGTATCACTATCATTCTAGCATTACCGCTACAAGAAGAGCAGCAAGTCAAACAAAAAGGCTCGAGGCACATGAGGGAAATGTAGAACTGCCATTTGGACCATTGTGTGCAGCTTATGAGGTCAAACCATTTAAGATTGGCAGTGCTGTTACAGAAAAGGGATCTTCTACAAATCCGTGGGCTCAAGGGATAGAACATATTCATGACAATACATCATTGATGCAATAGCACTTTTAATTAAAAACTTTAAGGGCACTACCCTTACAAACCATACAACCGCCTTCCCTACCTGTTAGAGTCCTGTCAATCATGGTCACACCGAACTATGAGTTCTTTGATGTCTGGACTGCAGTTTTTTGTCCTTTTTTAGACTTCCCATTCAGCTATATTATCTTTGGGAAGACTAATCATGTTCCTTCAGTACGAATACTCCACCTTCACTGATGGTTATATTGAAGAGGAGGTTGTCAGTCGATTGCGATGGAAAATGCTTGTTGTACTTAGCGTCTGACTCATCTACCATTGTTATCTCCTCTTTTTCCATCATTGCTTCCTTTGCAGAGTTGTTCAAATAAACTGGAGTGACAACACTACCAATGTTGAAGTACATATGTAGGTAATACTCATGGATAGTAAGTCAATGTTGTTAACACAGCAGCTTCATTAGGATGGGTGTGTCTCCAGTGAACTGTCCGAAAAAGAGACACTGACATTCTCTTTGAAAAACACTCAGGTCCGAGGAATGTGGTGCAAATATAGTCTTGATAAGCTGGTCAGTAAGCGTGTGTCTGTGATGGGTGGGGGAATGGTCTCTGTGGGGGAGATGGTAGAGAAGAGAATGAGGTGTTTACTATCTCCAGCAACTGCAGACACCCTCTGCATGAGACTCTTACAGCTCAGAGGAAAAGCCACAGTACAACAGAGAGGCTCAGGAGATCCTCCATTCCTGCTGCTATGAGACTGTATAACAGCTCCTGTTGACCATATGTGCTTTATTGATATCATTGGTATGACTAATATCATGGTAGTGTGTTTTTAGTGTATATTGTGTGTATTGTTTCTGATTTTATGTGTTGCGGGACACATAAATTTCCCCTGTTGGGGATTAAGTATTTATCTATGTATCTATCAAATACTTGCTTAGTTCACCACTGCAAATGGATCAATAACAAGTGGTCAATAATGAGAAACTAAGGGTGAACTGTGCTGTGCCCTTAAATTGGGTGTACACGCAACAGTTTTAGAAGTCATTAATCTGCTTTATTGTGTAAGATAACTGCTGCGACTGACATGCCAGCAATCCAACTGACAGTTGACGAATGATGTCCAGCCAGACTTGAAATCTGGACTGATTCAAAAGCGAATCAGCCGACTCTGACTCTGAAACAGGCTTAATTTGCACACTGTATGCCTGGCTTTGTCATGGATGGAAAATCGATGGAAATTCCTCCAAAAACAACTTTAACAAAGATAAAAATTCACATGCACAATGCATATTTTTGACTGACTGCCATTTTCCACTTGTAATTTGCAGTGTTCAAAAGCACTACTGGTATTACTGAGAGGTGTTCCTAAAAGCAGCATTCTTAGATCAGAATTTGCATGTTTTACTTTTGTTGTGACTGGTGTTGGTGTATTTGACTATGTCATACTGGCAGTACCCTTTCAGTATCACATCTCTTCGGATAAACCAACCCAGTCTATAGCTGTTTGAAGGTTTCCTGAACACAGAAGATGGCAGGTTGCCTCTGGCACTTTGGCTCGCTTGTCAGCTATCCAAACATTTCCGGCACCCAGGTTGCGTCTTTGCACTGACTGCAAGAAAAAGCTCATTTAACTTTGTATCTTATATCTCAATTCAGATTTAAGTCACTTTCAAGTGGGGTCATATTTTTGAAGCCATTGTAAACTTGGAGGCTATATATTTTTTTACTTTTTGAGGAGCATACCTTTTAACCCTCCTGGTTTCACTGGGAAACTACTGTATTTTTCCCTTGTTTCCTGACGCCCTCCCACTTTAATCGTTTGCTGTGCTTTCATGACCCCCGGAACCAGTTCACTAGTGCGTGTGAGTTACTGGAAGAGGGGAGAAGTTGTTTAGCCATGAAGTTTTTTGCTATTTTGCTTGAAAATGGCTAATTGTACAACCGCAAGGGTGTTTGATTTCCCACTGATCGATGCACTAAAAAATCAGCAAGCAACGGTAGTGTCGAGATGCACTAAGGATTATATGAAGTCGATTTATGCATCCTCACAAAAAGTTTTAGGCTATGTGGATATGAATATGGATTTCTCTAAAAACTAATATTTTTCTATGTGTTTTGGCTTTTCATCCATACGCAAACGAAGGGTATTGTCCTTAAAAACTGAGCTTTTGGAAAACTCCAGCCAGGTGAAGATTTTGGAAAACTCCAGCATCAGAGTATGCATGCGGAGGCCGAAGACTGAGCTTCTCGCTTGTTGCCAACAGATGACGTAACAATTATGTGCCGTCATTTGCACGCTAGATAATTTAATGTGTGCAATGGCAAACATTACATTGCTGGTTTTAAGCATACTGAAATTACTTATTTTGTGTGTACAAGTACACATACGCCTACTTTTGTTTTACATTGACAAGCAAAGGCGCCATGATGGGCTTCGGTGGACGCTGCTGCCGCTGTTTTGCTCTCTAAAACAGCTGCAACGCTCCTGCCATAGACTGTGGTTTGGGACAAAACCCAATTGGACCTCTAGCTGGTGGGACAACTTTGACAAGCACGTTGTTACACATTGAAGGCTTCCCTGCTATATAACTACTGTCATGGAGGCAATTAAAGGGATCATTTGGATATTTTGACATGAAGTTGTATGACATCCCCATCAGCAGTACGTCAACAGCCCCTTAACCCCCCATTTGGTCCCGCAAGTCCAGTTCTGGTCAGATTTCTGTGACGAGGAATGTAGTTCTGCTTAGTTGCTGGGTCATTTAAATAAAGAGTTTGGCTTCTCAAAACCATATGCATTCAAAAGAGTATACATTTGCATCATAAAAATGCCACCTCAAAAAAAATCTGACCTCCCAAATCGCTCGGAGTTACATTTGTCTCCCGCCGTGTCCCTGCGGACTGTCGCCTCTCCATTCGTGTGTATGCGATGTAGATGCTCGCGTCTTCATCCGCGACGGAGCACCGTGGCCATCTTGTTTACATGTGTTCCCCTGCGGAAGAAGGTGCGAGCGTCTTCATCACAAACACATTTAACTGCATTTTGTGCTCAGTTGTGTTGCCATTGACTAACATTTAAATTTATTTGATGCTCTGAAACATTTAAGTATGACAAACATGCAATAAAATAAGTCATCAGGAAAAGGGAAAACATGTTTTCACATCACTGTACATACCAGTGCACTCTATAGTCCGGGAAACACGGTAGGTAACTAGACCATTTTTCTGAAAGAAGGGTTGTTGTATACTGAGCCTGAAGCCTTGTATTGCTATTTGTGTGTGTACTGCTTACAGTATATACGGGTAGTCTTTCTCATGCATACTTGTTTATTTGCAGCATCCACCTGCAGTTCTTTTGCACCCTTGTTGTGTTCGTTTAACATTAGCCGCACACAGTATTGCTTGTCAAAATAACACACCGCAGGCACACAACAGTTCTAGAAAGTTGTTTACTTGTGTGTTGAGATGTCTCTAACGGTGTGACAGCGACTCTAGGTAAAGTGTAAGGATTCTTACCTTTCTCCGTTGGGATAATGTCATGTGTGTGGGATGTGTGTGTGTTTGCATGTCTCTATGCACAGGAGGTATTCACCTGCAAATGACTTTAATTATGTCTAGCACAGCACACTTTCTGAGACTATCAAAAAACTCAAAAAATCCCAAACTGTTGAGGATGGTGTTGAGTACAGTGGTTGGCATGGTAACAGGTTGTAGCCAGTATTGTACAAATACTGATAAAGCATTTTCTGTCAATGGTGTTGAAAAACATTAAAAGCCATCATTCCACATTCAATTTGAGTGACTTAATTGCTATTATCAATACAGACACCCAAATAATATCAGAAATAGAACACAATATAACCCAGGAAGCGCTGTAGAATTAATCATGTTTTGCCATAGTAAAATTAAGATATGATGCCAGGAAAGTGTTTGCCTGCTATGAGGGTCAACTACATGCTGTAGAAGAGCCTCCATCTGTCTTAGAGCACTTTTTCACCCTTCTCCACAGCCCATTTTTGTGTGGTATCCCCATAATTCTCTTTATGGTCATGTAAGGTTTGTTCCCGAAGCATCTCAGTGGCTTAGCTGTCATTGTGGAAGCGTTCCAAATCTGCTTTACTGTTCATCTCCCAGGGTAGTCCTGTTCCAAACAGCGACTTTTGCTGCTAGTACTACCACCCACAGCCTCCCCCAGCCTGTCTTGCCACAGTGTAGCTTGTTTGGAAAGCCGCCTAAATGCTGTTTTTTTTTTTTTTTTCCCCCCTGTTAAAGTTATGTTTTTTAAGGTAAAGTATTAAGACACAAATTGTGTGTTAGGTGTCTTATGGTTGATCAAGTTGACTTGTATCATTGTTATGGGAGTCATTAAGAATGTAAAAGGTACAGGGCTATTCTGCATATTTATTTAGAGCAGTGGCTCTCAAAATTTTCAGTCGCGTATTTCTTCAACTATCTGACTGGAAGTCATGTACCCCCTACACCTGCGCACTTAAAAAACATAAACCACACAATGAGACACATTTGATATATTATTAAATATATATTATGACAATATATTACTAAATCATGTCTTATTGTTCAACTGTGCACACAGGCTACTAATTTAAAACAGGTTTGTCTTCTGTTTGGCGGATTTATTTATAGCAAGTGGTGACAAGCTGTGGTAAGATGTGGTGAACTGATCCTTATGCTTTTTTGCTATGCTTCAGTTTGCAACAGCATGGAAATAATCAGTACAATCCAACTAATGTTACACGTAAACGTAATATAATTATGAAAACAAAGGCACATAACGTGCAAAAATCAATAAGGAAACTAATTCAATACGAGGCTTAATACTGAGCCAAATGGACACATGAGCAAATATAGCACGAGGTTATGCACCAAGCAAAATGCTCAACAGCACAGAGCTGGCATTATTTAACCTCACCTCTGTGCATTTAAGCACAGCATTAACATTTGTGAACAAGGACGGAGTGAAAGGAAGAATAGAACAAACAGGTCTGTCTGTGCAGCGTCAGAGAAAGTCATACACGCAAGTCTCGATCTGCGTCACATGTGGTGTGTTGAAGGACCGCCTGGACTCAACGCCTGAAGAAGACACATTATTATTACACGTGCAAAATTGGGGGCATCCAAAATGTAGTGCATCCATTCAACAAACACATGACAGGCTTATACAGCTCAGAAAACGCACTAATTTGGCACAGCACCACGTAAGAAGACCAGATTGAATTTAGCACACATTATAAATCTTCAACAGTAAACACTTTCAATGCACAACGTCATCATCAAACTTATTTGTCCGTCTAACGCACACAGAACAATGAGCAACTTCATGCTGTCACCTTTCTCCTGCACTGTTATACGGGATCAGGCAAAATGATCTGACACATTTGTAGGTTAAATAAAAGGCAAATAAAGTAAAGAAACAAAAAAAAGTGTTTCTTTTCTTTTTCAGTTGTTGCCATGAATTGGACTGGTGAGCATCGCACTTTCATTGTGGAAACGTTTATCAAAACAAACGAATCTGTAACTGCAACACAACGAGCGTCTGTTTGTACTTCAGTCTCGGTAGACATGATCCCATACCAGCTCGAAACACGATCTTGTTATGAGCTACCAACTTCAGAGCTACTGGATCTGCATTGAGTGTGTGGACAATAATGGATCCCATTGGACTGATTTAATTTTTAAAACATAATGAAACAGAATGGCATTATATGTACTTTTTGAAAATAAAAACACTTTCTTGTTTCTTTACTTTATTTGCCTTTTATTTAAGCTACAAATGTGTCAGATCATTTTGCCTGACCCTGTACTTACCTGCTGTGGCTGTTTACATGAGGCGTTCGAGCGCATTATGTGAATCTCAGTGTTCGGCGCTAATATAGTCAAGCTGTTTTTTAAATTTTTATTCACGTACCCTCTATGGCAATCTGCGTACCACTACTAAGCGGGGTATGCGTACCCCACTTTGGGAAGCTCTAGGTAGAGTCTGGGTGAGGCTGGGCCGCATCATGTATTGGGAGTAGGGCTGGGAATCTCAGGGTACCTCACAATACGATACAATTCACAATACATCCATGTGATAACACCACTGTTAGTTCACTGTTGGTGTTTACTTGCCCCTGTAAGTATGTAAGTAACGCTGAGCTTGCCTGGATGTTGCAGACTGCAGTTACTCTACTCTTTGATGTCCAGTCCAGGCCGCAAGATACGATTTGGTGGGCCACAAATGGCCCGCGGGCCGCGAGTTTGAGACCAAGGATGTAGAGTAATTTTTCAGAAATATGTAGTGTGCGGTCATAAAAGAGTCAAAGGTAGGTGTATGTGTATGAAGGTCTTCAGGTTAGTGTGTGTTCTTGTGTGTGAGACAGAGATGGATGGAGTTTCTGGTATAAAAACTAAAGTTAAATGTCACACCTGTCTATCACAACACACCTGCTCTCACTGATGCTTCAGCTGTGGCAGGCTGACATTTACACACCTACACCAACAACACACATACATGTACACAAATGTTCACAATCATAAAAGACATGGATATACTCTAAAAAAATGTTATAGTTCAACATTTATTTAAGACAAAACAAGTGAAATCAAGTTTTAACACTATAATGCTTGAAGATCCAGACATAATCCTTTTTTTTAAAGGAAACCTATTATACTAATTTTCAGCTCTGGACTCCCACATAGCAGCTATACACACACGATAACCCGAACAGAAAGCTCTCTAGATCTTCCAGACTCTGCACCTTTTCTTGTAGTGTTTCCTGCCTCCCGCCCAAACGATCTGTGTAATTTGCTCCACCCCCGGCCCTCCTCCAGGTACGCCTCCCGCCAAGCCCACTCCGCTGTGATTGGTCACACTCCAAAGCGCTCCCAAGGACTTCCGGACAGCTGCCGAACCCCTTTTGTCCGAGTACTTCCACAAAATAACCACAGTTAGGACACTGATAAATTGTTACTTACAGCTTGCTCTCCTGACTCTTCAACACAACCAAGTGATGTCGGAAAGGCGTCGGACTTCAGCAACAGTTTGGCGGATATTCCAGCTTCGTATTGGCCCGTGTGAAATGCCGTTGACATGTGAGCATATTTTTCTCTTGTTGGCCGGGAATCAGCAACTCCAACCACTTCTGCCTGATGCTTGCCTCTTTAGGCACACCCGAACAAACATTTCCTGGGAGCCATATGTGCTAACATTGAACAGAGCAGAGCAAAGTAAACCGGGGGCTGGGGGGGCTACAAAGTTTGCCTGGGCATGCCCATATAAGGAAGTCCGGGTTGCATTGACATCAATGGAACTTAGCGTTAAAAAAACACAGCATGCAGGGCCGTCCTACACTGCTTTTTAGGTCTCACTTCCAAATGCGCAAACCTCATTATATGATGCGTTGGCATTGTTTAACACTAGAATACAACATTGTAACAACATTTCTAAGTCAGAAAAGAGGAAAAGCATAATAGGTCCCCTTCAAAGTGTTTTTCTAGAAGTCCATACAGCATGCTGGAATCATTGTCAATCATGCATTGTCACCACAAAAAGTTCATGATTTCCATTTCCAAAATAATGGCATCATTATAACAATACTACACCATAATTAGAGATGTTCGATATTGGCTTTCTTACCGGTATACTGATATTGTCCAGCACTTCATTACCGACACCGATATTGACAGCAGCTCTTCCCTCAACCTAATGTCAGGTCACATTTTGTGTACTTAATGAACACATTATGCTTCTTTTCCTGTGATGCCACTGGATACAGTACACAAAACCCCATTTGTACCAAATATGACAAAAACTGCAATATACAGTACAATGCAAGTTATAGAAAAAGTGCCATATTTATTTTAAACAAAATAGTCCTGAAATAATTAAACTAAAATTGCATGTTCTCTTACTATTGGCAAGCAAGACATTAGCCTGTGTAGATTCTCAGTTATCCAGGTCATGGTAAATCCATAAAAGGCTGAATCGAGGCAACTGGACTCTCCTTGTTTGTTGAATATGTTGAAGAGTTCCCCTGTTTATATGTCCCAGGTGGGTGTGTCCCCCGGGGGTGGTCACAATGAGTTGTTGTTGTGGTCAGCGTAGCTTGTGAATGACCCTTCTGCAAAGGTTTTTCACCTGGTTGGTAGCAAAACAACTCGTTAATGGCCATTGTTCTCACCGAGTCCGAGACAGTCTTTGGGGGAGAGATGTCAGGACATGATTGTAAGCAGATGATAGGTGGTGGCGCAAACCTCCTTCTAGTTTGGCATAGATTGTATTTTCTCACACCTCTTTCAAACCAGTGATCCTTTCTATTTAGAATTTGGAGCTTTTTTGGAGCTGGTTCTCAGAGCTTTGGTTTTTCCTTTGTCATGGTTCCACAATTGGTTTGAACTTAGGCAATCTTTTTTGTTTCAACTCTGTCTCCAAAAGCTTGCTGGGCCGAGTGACCAAACCGTGCATAGTGAGGTGGGCGGGGTTACCTAAAAAAGTCCACAAATTACCTCCATCTTTATTACATTGCATTGCAACTCTAACAATGGAAAACGCTCTCGTAAACATGGACACCAGAGGAAACCCGCTGTCTCTTGTCCATTTGGACAGCCGAAGAAGTGCAGAAGAAATTTGAAACTGTGACAGGAACCCAGCCAATAGACTACTGGAACGTATCAAGAGCCGAGATGGCTGCTGCTTGTTATATTTTGGTCTTTCAATCAAATAACAAATTGAAGAATTTCAAGAAGAACAACAGAGACCAAAAGAATGACCTAGACAGGAGTGGCAGTGGTTGGAGGAGAGTAATGCCTTATTTTGAGGAGCTCGACAAAGTTTTGGGCCACATGCTGGCAAATAACTCCATCAAAATCCAGGTGGCCGTCAAAAAAGAAGACCCAGGCACAAGTCAGACCTGCCCGGACTCCAGTAAATTGTATTTGTTTAATTTAAAGTTCACAGCACAGTTTTGGGTGTAAATATAGCCTGCTGTTAACGTTAGCATGCTAGCTTGCTATTGTCGAATGAATGAAAGCCTCGCCCTTCTCCCCTTCCCCTTAAAATCTTTGCTTGTTTATTTATCGAATCATTTACTTTTTTAAAAGGAGTCAGGTAATTTGGCGTGCCTGTATTAGAAATGCATACTTTTACTGTGATTTACTTGGCATTGTTGCAGCTGTGTACTTAACAATTTATGCCACAATGGCACAGTAGTTAATTCCGATTTTGCTTAAGCACTAGCTAGCAATAACAGTCTATTAAATGGGTGTTTTGTAAATATCAATAACACTATTCACAGTTAAATTAAGTTTCCTTGCATTCTCACCTGCTCATTTGCCTGACTGCTGCCCTCACCATGTGGCCCTCAGTGAGGAAACCACATGAACCCAATAGCAGTTCAGTCAGTTCTGACAGCGTGTGTTTGCATTCACAATTTCATTTTTTAAAGTCTGTTACCTGGTCATCTGTGCCTCCTGCGCTGCTCTCTCTCCTTCTCTGTGGTCACCTGATCCACCATCGCCTGCACTTCCTCCGTCACCTCCTCCTCTCTCTTGCTCAATTGCTGCACGTCCTACAGTATGTCACCTCCTTCTCTCTCTTCTTCAATTGCTGTGCCTTCTTCTCTCTCTCTCTTTCTCTCTCTCTCTCTCTCTGATCTGTGCCATTACATTACGTTACCGATTACTCAACCTAGAAATGTAGTTAAACTAGAAACGCAGCTACCCAACACTGTGAATTGGAGCAAAGTCAGCAAAACTGTCGTTGGTCCTTCACAGTACATCCCTGACACCCTCTGGCTTCACCTCACAGGACACTGGCAATCGAAAAACTAGCTTGCCAACTCCAGTCACAAATCATCACCTAACTTAACAATACGGGTATTTACCTCTTTTTGGTCAGGATTTTTTCTTTTTTTTATTAGGTTTAGGTGTCAAGCAACAATGGAAATGTGTTGTCTGTCTGCCTTTTAGTGCTCTTTTCATGTTTCCGCGGTTCTGCTGTCTCCATCCATGCCAAACACACAGCAAATAGTGAACATTAGGTAGAGAAAGCGGGTTGGGTAATACCAAGTATTCATCGGGGGGGTTACATGACCGGATGATTAAACATGCTACTGTTTTGCTGGTAAATGATACAAAAGAAAATCAACAAGATATTAATGCAAGATAATGCATATTTTTATTAAATTGGAATGATGTGGTTATAGTCAGGGGGTTATATTGTCTGGATAAGATTTTTGCGGGGGTCATGACCCCCGTATCCCCCGTGCAAATTCCGCACTTGCCGTAAAGAATCCTGAGACCTTTGGTAATGAGGCAACATATATTTTAGCGTGCAATCTTTATGTTGAAATTTTTTTGCATTTTGTACCTTAATTTATTTTTTATTTTTTATATTTTTGCCCATAAATACTGTGCAGTGTTTAGTGTGTGTGTGTTTAGTTTGGTCTCCATCATGACATAGTTGTTGTGCGTCCGTGTGTGTTGCGGTGCTAATATCTGATTTGACAGACCAGATTGTCTAGGAATGTAATTGCATTTCAAACCCGCTCCACAACAGTTTTTACGATGTGAACAAGATGTGTGTATACGTTGCAGACCCATACGACAGTCTACTGGCTGCCTACTGTAGAACTCAGGTGTGTGGCTGGCTCAAGCAGCCCACTTCCTGGCCACTGAGATGTATTTGACAAGAGCACAGGCTGGAATTCGCACAAATATCTCAGCTGACTTAAATCTGCTAAACAAGTGTTACAAGAATTGACATGTAGCTTGCCAAGTACAAAATAAATCTTTGCTTTCCAAACGCAGTAATATTTCAGTGCTCTCCTACAGGGCCGCCATCTTTTGACGAAAACACATTTTGACAGAAGTCATGTCCGATGGGAATGAGGGTAGTGATGCAACTCTGTAGATAGTCATTGTTATAGAGATGCCATACTGCAGATAGATGCCAGCACTTTGTGGCATACAGCAGTCATGCATTGGCTTGTTTCCCTCTACAATGTAGGCTATATACGGAAGTAAACATTACACTGTGTTAGACATTGTTGGCTCTGCTGTCCATTACAGAATGATTCACTTACTAATAAATCAGTAACTCATCAAATGTTTAACTTTTACTAAATTGGTCACTTTTTGACCCTTTGAGGTTGCCATACTTCATGCTTAACAAAGTCAAAGTGACGGTGCAAGGCAGAGTTGGCATGTGTCACAGCAGACGACAGCTGTGTGTAGAGGCACACGTTTTGTTTTCTTTTTAGTCCATGTTTGTCATGCTGTGCATCTGTCTGTCCATTTACATAACACAAACGTCACTCCAAGAGGGAAACAAATACAGAGATCACAACCTCAGAGAGCACACAGATGTCTGTAGAGACACTTCCATGAGCCGTGCCTTGAGTGGATGTACAGTATCATATATGAAACACACAGTAATCGGGAATGAATGCGTCATGTTAAATGTCATGTTGACATCAACATCAGAGAAGCTGGCACCATTACGAAAGTGTCAAAAATGTGTCATCCATATGATCTATGTGTATCATTGATGAGAAGGGGGTTTTGATCTCGCCACTTCTCTTGTTCTGCCCGTCTAGAAATTATCTGTTTTTTGATTGATGAGTGTTATGTGAAAGGACACAATGAGATAGCAATAACTCTTCTCTTATCTACACCAAACACATGTTTTCCATTCGCTGGTATGTACACACAGGTACACATGGAGAATGTCAACAAATAACTTAATAATATATTTGTAATATATCAAGATACACTATATAGCCAAACGTATTTGCTAACCCATCCAAATAATCAGAATCATGTGTTCCAATCACTTCCATGGCCACAAGTGTATAAATTCAAGCACCTAGCTATGCAGACTGCTTTTCCAACATTTGTGAAAGAATGGGTGGCTCTTAGGAGCTCAGTGAATTCCAGCGTGGAACTGTGATAGGATGCCTCCCGTGCAACAAAGCCAGTCATGAAATTTCCTCGCTCCTAAATATTTCACAGCCAAATGTCAGCTGTATTATAAGAAGGTGGACGTGTTTGGGAATGACAGCAACTCAGCCACAAGTTGGAGGCCACGTAAACTCGGCTGCTCACCGGATGCTGAGGCGCATAGTACAAAGACGTCATCAACCTTCAGATTAGCTCAAGAACAGTGTGCAGAGAGCTTCATGGAATGGGTTTCCATGGCCGAGCAGCTGCATCCAAGCCATACATCACCAAGCGCAATGCAAATCGTCGGATGCAATGGTGTATCCAGGTGTTTTCTCCAATCAAGAAAAGACCAAACGTAATCCACGATTCATGTTATCATCACTGTACCTCAGTAATGTAACAATTACAACCATGGAATTTCCATTTCACAATTTCAAATAGAATGGAAAATTAACATGCTATAAGAAATTCAAGCTATTAACAACATATGCTTGCTGTTAGTGGCTGGAGCTTCAGCAGTGACAGTTTCTTAGACTTTGTGTTTTATGTGGACATAATGTGTCAGTGGGACTATCTGGACAGTCACACAGGATCTGGCCAAACATTAAAGCTGCATTGAGTCATTTATTCTCTATGCGTGTCCCCAAGCAGTCATCATGGGCTGTGAAAGGAGTCCCTCAGACATTTTTAGAAGTTATCCACTGAACAGACTTTGAAAGTACAAACCAATTGAAAGGTTGGTTTCCACCAAACTTCAATAGATCCGTTTTTAAAGTACGTCCAATAAGGAGGTTTTGTTTTCATTTGTGTGGGCTTGTCAATGTGCCACTTCCTACTGAGGGTTTATGAAAATGTTTGTGTGCAAAGCCACAAAAAAATAGAGGCAACAAATGCAACATAAATTAGTCATGTGATGGTCACGAATGAAACGGGTCTCTGAAGTGAGCTGCTGGCAGTGTGCGAGGCATTATTGGAACCGAACAAGTGCTTTATGCACACTATTAACCTTGCAATCCAACCTACCTGGTGTCAGCGTCAGCAAGTCACGTGTGGCTGTTTTTTTTTCCATTGGAGTTGAACAGCAGCCTCAAAGCAAAAGCTGTAGTAATTCTACCTTTGAGCAAAGTTACTTAAGATTTGTCAGATGAAAACACAGATGTTTGGACTAGTCTGCACTCTAAATCACCAAGTGATTCAATGTACTCTTGTTGCTTTTGGCTGAGCGGCAACTTTACAAAATCCGGTGATAACTCAGTGGAAGTTAGTTACTAATGCTCCAAGTTAGTTGAAGAAATTCAAGTCAGGCTTATCGATGACTATGTATTCGTAGGTAAATGGGTTACGTGGGTGTCTTGCTTCATTAATAATGGTACTGTGGCGACCATAACTCTGCTTCATAAAATACCCCATATGTAGAAGAGATCTGTGTCGACAATTTAGCGACATGGTCGCTACACTGAGCGAGTAGAGGTGCGTATTAAAGTGAAAGACAGGAAGTGTTTCTTGCGTGATGCATTTATTTGGTCATGAAATACAAGCGGTTAACAAAGGTGAAGTATCCGCTGTGCAGGCGAGCTGGAGTGGAATGCCACCTCAGGGTGTGTCGAAATCTCACCGTACCATGAAGTTTTGAAAGTTGCATGAACCCCTCCACAATGCAACCCAACCCCTGACCAGCAACAGAGCCAAAAAGGCAGAGCTTCGACACACTCCTCCATCGCCTGGTAACACCCCGCCTTTCTAGCGAAACACACATGGGTGTCCAAAGTGTGACGCAGGAGGCAGGTGTGGAATGAGGCTCATTGCCGAAATGAAATGAACAAAAACCCTGCAAAAGTGGCAAAATAGAGCGAACAGACATAATGTAACTATAAAAAGTTAAAATGTTGATACTTATAACTATTCAAACTGAAATATTTGTCTTTAAATATATGTATAATGTTTTTATTTTTATATACATATTTTTTTTTAATTATAAATATCCAAGGTCAGCTGCACAACCATGATGTAAATAGACAAAGACGAGTAGCTAAAACAAAAACAGTGAGCTGGCATTTTTAGTGTAATGTAATGGTGGCTTTAAATGGCTTTAAATGGCTTTACACTTTACACACGTATTGTATTACCCAATATAGTGGATAAATAAGTGGTAAATAGTGATAAATAAGCCATGTAAGATATAAATACAATTCCTGCTCGTGTGTGTCCCACTAAATGTGTTCCCTAGCGCACCTTAGTGGTGGGTGAACAGATGTGTGGAGGACAGGAAGCGATGTCAGAGATTCAGAGTTGAGTTTTAGCTTGTCGTGGGTTATGGCCCCAACAGCTGTCAATGTTATTATTATGATTATTGTGTTATTGTTATTGTGCCTGTTGTGAGATCATTTAAACCTGCAATAAATGCATTTACAGGTGAGCACATCTCACCGAACACAGACACCCTGTGACTAAAGTAAAGTACTACATTCACTTCTTCATTCATTTGCAAGGCTTCTTGTGCCTTGTGTTTGTATTTTAGTTCATTTAGTTAGTTCATTTGGCCATTTCTCTGCTAGAAAATGTTATATGACATATTTATATGAAAATGTTATATAAATATGTATATATTTTTTACTAATAATAGACCGTATTCAACCACGGGACAGTGATCATTTATTATTGAATTACTTTGTGAAAAACCACGAGAGAGTGCGGGTGCGATGTTAAATTGCGATGTAGCGAGGGGCGTCTGTAAACACAATCAGAATGGACCTTTTTGTTTCATGGAGATAATAGAGATTTTATTGTTTGCTGTTTTGTATTACTTTGTTCCATGCTAAGCATGTAACTAAAACCATATAAATAATAAACCTTTGATATAATTATATTTTTATATTACAAATTAATTGAACATATATTTTGCTACTATGTAAATCAATTTCAGCAATAAATAAATCTGAGGAGCCATTTGGGAGCCAAAACAGCAACTCTTATTAGGGGGCCGAGTCAAAAAAAAAAACGTCTCCTTCAAAAGAGCCGAAATTCCCATCACTGATATAAATGCATTTATGCTTGTTAATGTACATATTTTGCATTGGCACCTAACATCCTGGAAGCACTGACTATGCAGCTGCTCTTGATGGTTGATGGTAATGCCTTGGGCCAGTAAAAACACCCACTCCTCCACAAAATGTACACATATCAAAAAAGCCACAAAATATGCAGCTGGGATCAGAAGAAGCCAGAGCTTGAAAATATATAAAGGTACCGTTATTGCCATTTTTGTCTCTTGAGACATCATAACCACTTTACTTTTATTGTTGGATGATGGCTCAAATCACTTTACCTCATGTCACCCTCCCTTGATGGAAAACCTTACCTTGTCCTCTTCGGATGGTTTATAATTCATGTGGGTCTCTTAAAGCCAAACCAAGGTCTTAACAGTAGTTTGGTGGATCCGATGATGTACAGCAGTTAAATTTGGACAAGGACAGAGGCGTACTCCAAGATGCAGTCAAGTCAAAAACGCGGCGTCCTAAATCTGTTTTTTTGTTGTTGTTTTTTAGCACATTCTCTTTTATACATTACTTAAGAATATTCAAATGAGTATATTACACTGAAAATTAGTTGTCTATAAGTTCTTAGTTAAAACTGTTGTGAAAAATGCACAGTTAGTACAAACTGGCATGAGCACACAGACTACCATTTCCAGGTTGTTTACAACATCTGGCTGAGGCCCAGTCTGTCATTCTTCCTGGGCACAGAGAGAAACAGTGTGATGCTTTGGATCTCCTTGAGCTCTCATTGCTCCTGTCTGTAGAGATTTGGGGAGGGGGTCTGACCCCCAGTGTCTGTCGATACTGAAGGCTATTTGCATACAAGTCCCTGCTGAGGGACGGATGTGTTCTGCTACCACTAGGACGCTGTGTGTCTGTGTGCATTTTATGTGTTTATGTCCACTCATGACTGGCTTTGGCCCCTCGAGCAAGCTCGAGCTCAATATGTCGCTGTCATTCCACATGGAGCCCAATGGATGACTGACGTGTGCATTGTTTGGGAGCATCTACTGTGCTTGTCTCATCTAGCAGTGACACAATCAGGTTTTTAACTGTTTCTCAATTATGGAGTTGATTGTTGGAGTTATGCTGACTGGGCATCAATAACTGCAAATGTGAATGAAGTTTACTTACACTCAACAAAAATACAAACAATGGATTAGGATGGATTATTTTAGCAAAGGAGAAGTGCTCTCTAGCACAGATTTAGACAGATTTGTGAACAATATTTGAGAGAAATGGTGATATTATGTATGTGGGAAAAGTTTTACATCTTTGAGTTCATCCCATAAAGAATGTGAGCAAAAACAAAAGTGTTGCGTTTATATTTTTGTTGAGTGTATTTGGTTTGAGGTTTTTCTTGGCAATGCCATTTATTTACTTCTTTACATTGCATTTTACTTTGAAACATTATTTACCACACACTCCGAATTACCTTGCATGATGGCAACAAATCTCTTCATCATCTAGACTCGGTGGAGGAAGTGGGGGAGAGAAGGATGTTGGCTAAGCTGACATCCATCATGGACAACACCTCTCACCCGCTACATGACACTGTTGTTTCCCTGGGCAGCTCCTTCAGCAGCAGACTGTTACACCCACGGTGTAAGAAGGAGAGGTTCCGCAGGTCCTTCATACCGACCGCTGTCAGGCTCCACAACACCTGCACCACCTGAACCATGTTGTAGTTACTATGCATTCTTTACACTGTACTCTTTACTTGCGTATCTTGCTTGCTTGCTGCTGTAACAAGTAAATTTCCCCGCTGTGGGATAAATAAAGTACATACATACATACACATACACATCATTAAAGCAAATCAGCCAAAACATTCAAATCCAACATTCTGGTTACTGCAAAGAATGCACCATAGCTATGTACGTGTTCCATTTGTAAGTATCAATGTATGCCGGAATACATAAATACTGCATATTAATAGCACTATAATATTGAAGCTAAGTGGAAGTACGTGGTCTGCCCATGCGTTTGTTGCCTGTAAATGTTTGCTCGCCAGTAAATCATGTCGCTTCTTATAATTTCCTGCAGAGTAAAAGCATTTTTATGTTTCTTTTTATTTATCAAATTTTCACAAATACACTTGTATGCTTTGTTTTTTATTTCCTATATATTGATTCATGCAATCTATAATTAATCACATGCTCACTTGGAAGCTGATAAACACGCGCAAATGGAGGTTTAAATTATTGAATTTGTCTACTGAATAAAAATGTTGTAAAGTGAGCACATTATAAATGAACAGCTCAGACTTCAAAATTGTGTTTTTCTTATCTTTTGACATCACATGTAATAACAAGTGGTCGATTCATGGATGTATATTACAAGGCAGTTTATTTTATATTATACTTCATATGATAGCATATTTGCTCATGCTCATTGGTATAATTTGCATCCTCTCTCTTGTTTGATGTGTATGATGGCATATACTGGCATTTCTGACCTTGACCCATGGCAAGG
This sequence comes from Dunckerocampus dactyliophorus, assembly GCF_027744805.1. Taxonomy (NCBI): domain Eukaryota; kingdom Metazoa; phylum Chordata; class Actinopteri; order Syngnathiformes; family Syngnathidae; genus Dunckerocampus; species Dunckerocampus dactyliophorus. Next base: position 22,632,125 of record NC_072830.1, on the reverse strand, counting down.
TTAAGCACTGTGCATTAGGCTGTCTCATTACATTATAAGCTGACTAATGTTTTGGCTGTTACAATAGTTCACCATTAATGTGACTGTCATGTGCCTTCATAACTGCTGCTGTCGCTCCCCACACGCCACTTTGCCGTCATTTACAGTTTCAATGTATGGTCACCGGTCTATAGAATACTTAACATGAAACTCGAATTCAGTATAACTGCTAATAACATAATACACATGAAACAAAAAGCTCAGAAATACAGTGGAACCTCGGTTAGCATTTGCCCTGGAACTGTCAGGGAGGCGTTAGAGACAGGAAGTACTTTAAATGTTAGGTGCAGACCTGCCAACGTGTACCAATTTATCGTACTCGGCATGCAATGTCACTCTTGAATACGTTTGTATGCTTTACACTTCTCCATTTTTTTGCACTTGCCTTTGTTCATCTGTAATTTGAACAGAGAAGCCAAGGTGTTCTGAAACAGGAGACCGTAGTGAGATTGGAGGGTCCTCCAGCTCAGGCTTCTTGCTTGCATTTGCCATGATGCCGTTTGTCACGCTTGCGAGCTACTAGCGTTCCTCCCCCTCAGTCAGTGGTGTCCGACACTCAAGGGCGTCCGGACGGAAACTTGCCCAGGACTTTAGTTCCGCGTGAAGCGCTTAGATAACTCTAGTAATTAATGTAATGATAAAAGTAGCATAAAACACTGTATAACCGAAACGGTACACAAGTAGACTGAACCAAATATGCATAACCAAAATGGTCCAATACATCCATGTGCACCGTTTCACCCCAATATAGTACACATAAATAAGGAGCTATTATCAGTTTCTCAATAGTATTTCAAATTGGGGGGGGGTTGACAGTATTTCTGTCTTCTGGGGGACCATGACAGAAAATAATTGAGAACCACTGGGTTAGAGTATGAATCTGACCTGAACAGATTAATGGCGCTAACCAAGGTTCCACTGTATTTGGTAGCGTTGTAGCAATGCTTCTTGACAATACATGTCAGTCGCTGGAAAGCCCGTTTATTTCCCTGTTTAACTGAGAAAGGATATGTACTAGGGATGCTCCAATCAGGGTTTTTTGTTGGTTTTTTCATCAATGGAACAATGGAGCTTCAGGTTGTGCAGGGGCATCAAACGGCAGATGCTTATGTGGAGATGTTGCAGGGGTCATTCTTCATGACCGAACGTTGTCATATGTGAGGTAATGGCTGGGTTTTTCATCAGGACAATGCCACAGTTTAAAATGCCCGCCTGACAAAGGTCTTCTTCCTGAGGAATAACTTTACTCTTTTGGAGCATCCTGCATGTTCCCCATATCTAAATCCAATTGAGAACATTTGGGGATGGATGGGAGGTGAAATTTACAAAAATTGACGTCAGTTCCAGACAGTGGATTCTCTCTGTGAAGCCATTGTCACCACCTGGAGCAACATTCCCACTAGCCTCCAAAAAACACTGGCATCAAAAGCATGCACAAAACTATTTTTGATGTGATTAACAAGAATGGCACAGGTGGTGAAGAGAGAGCTGAGCCGGAAGGCAAAGCTCTCAATTCACCAGTCGATCTACATTACGTTCCCAACCTCACCTATGGTCCTGGTTTAATTCATTTTGAACATGTATACAAGTTACACTTGAGTAAATTACACAGTACAGTTCACAGTTCCACAGGTCCAAAAAGGAGTAGGAAGAGGCAAAGCTTATTTAATCCTACACCTCATCCTTATCAAATCAGTTCATTTAATTTTTTAAAGAGGGGCCAGTTGAGGTGGCTCGGTATCGAGTCCGGATGCCTCTCGGACGCCTCCCTGGTGAGGTGTTCCGGGCATGCCCTTTCGGGAGAATGCCCTGGGACAGACCTAGGACACACTGGAGGGATTATGTCTCACAGCTGGCATGGGAACGCCTGGCGTCCTCTTGTTGGAACTCGAAGAGGTAGCTGGGGACCCGGAAGTCTGGACTTCCCTACTGAGACTGCTGCAACATCTACCCTGACCCGGTAAGCGGAAGAAAATGGATGGACTTAGAACCTCCTCAAGATCCAACAGTGCAAAATGCAATAGTGCAATTTTTCAACTGGTCTAAAAATTTTGATCAGGAGTGATTCTGTTGTTAAATTGAGTGACGATGTTCTTTGGTGGATATAATCCATGAGTCAGTAACAAGGAAGAAAAGGCAATTTTACAAAGTATTATTTTAAGAAACAGTCAGGAGTCTCACCATCCTGGTCAGACAGTACTCTCGGATGGCATGTCATTTCTCAATCAGGAGTTGTCACAAGTAAATTGATGTGGTTGTGTTGGTCATGCTAGCATGAATGGCTAGCACGAGTCTTCCAACTGGTGTTCAGTTAGGTTTAGACCATTATCGGAACAATCCATTCTTTCAACACTCAAATAATGATGGCAGTCTCTGCTAAACACTGCTCTGTACTTATAAGTAATTGTGTTTTATTGCAGATGATTTGGCAAGAATTCCATTCCCCAAAAACATTTGACCATGTCAACAATTTAAACTCATTGTATTTTATAATATAGATGGACCATGGACAATTTTGCAACATGAGGTGGCAGTTTGACCAAAAACATGAAAAAACTCTAAGTGTCAGTAAGAGTGTATTCAAGCCATTAAAGATGTACTATTTCAAGGAATGGCAGGAGGCTTTTGCATTGCTCATAGCTAAAACTGTACCGAGTCTGATGAATATTTTAACTTTGAGGGCAATTACATGACTCTAAATGAGACGAAATGTACTTCAGCTAAACTTAAATATGCAGGAGCTGTGAAAGACATGGTGTGCAGCTCCAGACAAGTGAAATAAATCTGACATAATCACCTTCAGTATAAAATATGTTAATGAGTTACTTGTTAGCAGGAGGTAGGATGTCATTCAGCACTTCCGGTAATGGGAAGTTTCCATTTGTATTTGTACCATTTCTGGTGTAAAAAAAATAAATAAATAAAAGTTAACACTTTCATTTTATATACGGTGGTGATACATTTTAGCACATTTTGGAGATTGTTATACAGGGTCAGGCAAAATGATCTGACACATTTGTAGCTTAAATAAAAGGAAAATAAAGTAAAGAAACAAAGTGTTTTTATTTTAGAAAAGTACATATAATGCCATTCTGTTTCATTATGTTTTCAAAATTAAATCAGTCAAATGGGATCCATTATTGTCCACACACTCAATGCAGATCCAGTAGCTTTGAAGTTGGTAACCCATAACAAGGTCGTGTTTGGAGCTGGTACGGGATCATGTCTACCAAGATTGAAGTGCAACCAGAACGCTCGTGTTGCAGTTACAGATTTGTTTGTTTTGATAAACGTTTCCACAATGAACGCGCGATACTCACCAGTCCAATTCATGGCAGCAACTGAAAAAGAAACGAAAAACAATGGCATTATATGTACTTTAAGAAAATAAAAACACTTTTTGTGTTTCTTTACTTTATTTGCCTTTTATTTAACCTACAAATGTGTCAGATCATTTTGCCTGACCCTGTATAACACACAAGTCTTTTGCGGAATGTGCTTTTATCTGTGTTTGTTTTCTCCCTTATTTACAGTGCACACGCATCTCTTCTCTGTGCAGCATTACTTTTTTTTTTTGTTTTTTTTTTAATGCATGACCTGTTGGGTCCATCACAAGCCCTCCTGTCAATCACACTACTACTGCGGCCAAGGAAAAACAAACCATAAACCGCTGAGTCAGTAGTTTCTATTTTGCTGACGATGATTACTCCCTTACTGCCCCCTTCACTCTGACTAGTCGGACGAGGATGACTTACTACATGTAAAGGAAATGTGTGTGTCCTCACAAAACAGTGTTTGAAAGCATCTTTTTGTCTTCAGTCCACAAATGTAAGAGGTCAGACTAGATAACGATATTATCACAATTTGGGTCAAAACTCATGAACGAGGATGTGGATGCATGTGTGAACAATTCCTCCCCACAGACTTGAGCATAGGCCAGTTCATACATAATTCATTGCGAGCGTCTCCAAGAGGAAATGTGGAGAGATCAACATGCAGACAGAGGAAATCAAAAAACACCACAGCCAAAATAACACTTGAAGAATTAGATGATACTTATGCAGTGAAACCTCTACGGTTAAATGCCGCTGAGGTTGTCCAGTTGGACATACAACATCATATGACATATTTGTACATTGTTTGGGCTACATTGATCATCTAATTTAACTGTACCAATGCAGTTACAGTGTTCACTCATACAATATAAAATTGCTTTCTTGCATAGTCACTTTATATTTATATCAGGATCTCTTTATAGTTAACCATGCATACAGTATATTGCATGTGTGAGTATGTGTCAACATGAAGGTGGTATAAATAGCTTAAGCGTGTTCTGCGTGGCATGAACAGGACAGCGAAGAGGAGGCAAGGCCATGCCACACATACACCTGTACATGTACAGCTCAAAGATTTATATTGTGCGTCAATGATGTCCTGTGTGCATGCATGTACAGTATGTGTGTGATTTCTCCTTATGATGATTGGTCTTGTAATTTGGTTTATTTCTTGCAGGTGTTATTCACCATCATCCTTTTTTTTTTAAAAGGTATTCAATGAATGACCTAGAAATGGTGAAATCACTTGTAATTCCTCTTCAATGGTTTGCTGCTCTGCTTCTTGAGATCCGCATGGCTGTTTCAACCTTGCACAATTTTGACAAATATTTTTCAATCTTGAACCCATGAACTTCTTTTTATCTCTTGGGTAGATCATGACACCTGCTGCCTTTCGAATCGTAGTGCTGCATAGTTCTACTTTCAGACTACTCAGTCCAAAATGCCTCAGAGGTCTCAATCCACATCATCCATAGCTCTTGACATCTCTTCATGAGATTTACTTTAGTTCCTTTAGCTTAGTGGAAACACATCACAAATAGTGACAATTGAATGTATTGATCTGTGTGTAACGAGTTGCATCATTCTAAAGTGTATTTGCCTATTTACTTACTTTTACTTTACTACAGTATACACATTAGTTCAGCTTTGAGTCACAACTCACATAGCTATTGTTAGAGCTTTCAATTTTTGAAATACAGGCCAAAGTCACTGAACTCTCTATTAGACCTTTCCAACTCACTGTTTTAACAGTAGATCCCTATACAGCAGAGGTACCCACATTTTACACAGTGGAACCTTGGTTAGTGTCAGACTCAAACTGAAATGTAAGCTAACACAATAAAGTTTTCCAATAAGAAAAAATGTAAATTGATTGTATCGGTTCCGGACACCCAAAAATGTTAACACAATTTGAAATGCACAGACGAGATACAAAGAATAGATCATTTGTACACTTTTAATATTTATGCTAAAATAATGCATAAAGTTAATGAGAATTTGTTACCCAAAAACGTCATACAGTATTTCTCTACCAGAGAGTAGAAATATGATCTCAGGGTAAAATGAAACTTAAAACACTTACATGCGAGAACAATGCTGAAAACCCACAGCATTTCAGTATGTGGAATTAAATTATGGAATGGATTGAGTAAGGAACTCAAACAATGTACCGAGATGAGCAAATTAAAAAAAACAATACAAGCAGTTGATGTTTGCTAAATACAAGGCAGAAGAGTCTTGATCATTACACTGATTGCTCTGTCATGCTTGTTTTTTATTTTTATTACTGTATGTATTATTTATTGTATATAGCATCATTTCCCTCAAAATCCAGCATTGTTTCATTTCATCATTTCCCGCCTGGCAATACTGGTTGAAAGTCTAAAGTTGTTTTTGGACATTTTAATTTCCAGCGGAGTTAGTGAAATCATCTCTTTTTGGACCATGAGACTATTTCAAGTGACAACCTTGGAAAGTCAGACATTTATGTCAGGAAAAACATTGGAATCACTGAATCAAGAGATGCTTCTGAAATAAATTGCAGTATTATACACCAGTAATTCATGTTTATGTTAGCGGTTTAACAAATCAACAACATCTTTTTGCATTTACAACAGAGAGATGAGGTAACTCAGTGTGTAATTACTTCTGTGTTTCGCCACTGTAATGATTTTGTGGATCTTGCCTTGCATTCCTAAGTTGAATAGCTTGAAGGGTGTATTCACATCAGGCTCATTTGATGTACCGGTAGATGTTTCAGAATGAGCCTGCATCACCTCAGGTTAGTTCATTTGTGCAGATTAAGGAATTTCTGTTCAACTCTTACTGCTGCAATCCTGTTGCATCGGGTCCAACTGCAGCTCCAACAAAAATAGCTAGAAATTGTGAATGCAATCCACTTTGTTCTGATTAAGGACACTAGACTTGAACAGGACCGTCAACTCGACATCCACTTCCGTAGCATGCCTTGCCCCTGGGTTTGGCCGCCAAGATGGTGAGCAGAATCCAGAAACACTGTTGTAAACATGTCCTCGGCACACTGCCCAGCCATTAATTGTTTTAATAGACGGTCCGAAAGACCCGATTGTCATTCTTCAAGTTCTCCAAAAACAAAGAGAGGTATGTGTCAAAAAAATGTTGTAGATTTATAACACTGGTTGTTGTAGGACAGTGGACAAGACTCACAAAGTGTATATTAATGCAATATAGCTTAATGCTAATGTGTTTCTCTGGCTGATTAGTTTAATTAATAAATTCATTGTTGAATTTAAGTAAGTGATGATGATTTAGGCTATTGTTGATCAAATGTATTAACAATGGCATTACTAAAATACATATTGCATTGTGTAAATACTTCGTTAATTATCCATGTAATATAATTAACTGGAAGTATCTACACAATTATCCATATAATATAATTATTACTGGTAACACTAAGGAAGGAAAAAAAGTCAAATAAAGAAGGAAAATGTGTCTTTCATACTGCTGCTCAGGATTTATTGACATCTACATGTAGGATATATACAGTATATATATACATATATAGACAACACCCCCCGCCACTGAATAATTTTTCAGTGGGACATTAAGACATATTTTTTTTAGACAATAGATCTTGAAAATCCTGACTTGTGTGGTGGGAAAATGTATAGTTTTCAGGTATAACTTATAGCTTTGTGCAGGGTTTAAGGGGCTATCCACATGGAAATGTGGGTATGATGCACATGTATTTCCACTTTGTCGTAAGTCCAGACGAGCCTTAGAAAGCGGAGGATGATGGACTTATGCACACGTGCTCTTTCTTCTATGGTTTGGTGTGTCACTTCACAGCGCCACACGTAGGTGTGCCTTGTGTATTATATCGTTTTTACTCAATTATCCGTTCCCGTCTGGATGCAACTATTGAGTAATCCAGCACGGTGTGGACGCGACTTTTTTTTCACTCGCCAAAAAAAAAAAAAAAAAATCCCAAGAACGCTCCCGTGTGGACAGGCCCTCAATTCTTGTATCTGAGCACATCTTGCATTCCATTCAACTTTCTTGGCGGCTTAGCAGGAGGATGCCTGTAGCATGGGTGTGACAAACATTGTCAGAGGTCAACCAGGGTACCATCATTTGATCATGCTATCTCTCAGATGCTGCCCTAATAAAAGCTATTAGGGGTTAGAGGGTCCAGGAAACATAGTTGACACCTAAGGCACAGAGGAAGTATCATTCTTTGATGTAAGCTCTCTCCCCAGATGAACGGCACCTTGGAGTGATTTATTTATTTATTTTATGATGTAATTCATTTGCATGCGCTGAAGTATAAGGGTTGGACTCGGAAAGCCACTCCTGACCAGACGTCGCAGACCGCCATGAGCTCTGTATGTCGTTTGACCCCTTTGCAAAGGCATAATAAACTGCTCAAGTTCTGTCTTTGTTTCAGGAATTCTCTCTTTTTTTCCACAAAACTTGAAAACATCTTGTTTGCAGTCATATGTCATCTGAAATAAGCTTTCCCTGACATGTTATAGTTCTTAAGCTGCTGTGTTATTTGTAAAAGATGACTCATCTTGTTTTAAAAATTAAGACAACAAATCTGCTTTAGTTGCAAGTACATGCTGTCTACTTGCAAAAACGTGAGCAATACTTGGGGATCCGTAAATTGTGAGTGCCGCCTCAGTCTGGATTAGGGAGCACGGAGACACACCGTAGTACTTTTGGTACGTTCGGGTTGCGTCGGGCACGGATTAATCCCTGGTACGGGTGACGCGCGTGCCCTCTACAACCAATGATCACACGACGCACTAACTCCATGAACCTTTTAAATATTTCCCATGGTCACTTACTCTACGGACGGCGCACTTAGCACATGCATGCTGCGCACGTGATCAATTGCAGTGTCTGCCATATTCAGCCTAAATACCCCCTCCCACTCCAGATGCAAAGATGGTGTTTGCTGACGTCTGTGAGACAGGGACATGCGGTGAGGTTCATGGTGGTGAGGCTATTACAATTAGGTGTTACAATTACCACAGAAAATCTTCTAGAACGACATCAGAAAACTCAAATGGATGTCAGAAAGTTTTCAACCAAAGTAAGTGTTCATCACTGCTGCTAGTAACAGTGAGTTAGCCCCCAACAACTAACAGCAGAAAGTCCCATGTCATCAATGAGCCAAATACTCCATTATAACTAAAACCTGTTTTGCAGTTCTTGCAAGACTTAAAAAAAAAAATTACAAATACAGTACATTAACTTTTAAATCTGCCAACAAGAAAATAAAGTTTAATTGGAATTATGTGGAAAAATAAGTTGTGTTTGAATTTCTGTCATCACAAAGGTGACAATGCGGAGGGACACAGCGAGAGACAAATATAACGCTGAGTGTTTTGTGAGGTCAGATTTTTTTGGAGAAGGCATTTTTGTGATTAAAATGTATCACTCTTTTGAATGAATATTGTATATTGTATATTGTTTTGAGAAGGCAAACTCTTATGTCCCAAGCAACTAAGCGAATCCTAGTTCTTCCTCACCAAAATCCGACCAGAACTGGATTTAGGAGTAAGTCGGGGGTAAGTCGCTGTTGCTGGATGTCATACAACTTCATGTCAAAAAATCCGAACTATACCTTTTAAATTTAATTTAAGGTGAGTTTTTCCACACTAAAATAAATCACTACATCATCCAGTTTATGTCACTGAATTACCCAGTGATTTTATCTTGCTCTCTAAAGCAGGACAGGAACAGTAGCAGCTTTGCACATGCACAATTTATTTGCAGTCTGGACTCCAGAGTAAAAAGTAAACTTAGGGCAGGATTTAGAAAGTGTTTTCAGAATCGGCCTCGGGTCTAAATGGGTTATTATTTGAATTACAGTGATCATTCGCACCTTAGGTGGGGAGCTATTATTTAATGATCCTTTATCTAAAAGTAGGAAAGTAACTGCAGTCATGGAAAAAATGATTAGACCACCCTTGTTTCTTCAGTTTCTTGTTCATTTTAATGCCTGATACAATTAAAGGTACCTTTGTTTGGACAAATTTAACAATGACAACAAAAATAGCTCATAAGAGTTACATTTTGTGGCAGTGCAATTCTATAGCTATTCATGTAAGAACTTAAGTGATTTTTAGCAAGAAAACCATGGAAGTTGCTAGATATCAGGTCTTAAGTTAAACTCTTATGAGCTATATTTGTTGTCGTTATATTTGTCCAAACAAATGTACTTTTAGTTGTACCAGGCATTACAATGGATCAATAAACTGAAGAAACAAGGGTGGTCTAATCATTTATTCTATGGCTTTATATGGAGCTCGGTACACTTGCTGTATGCTGTTCGTTTTTATGCTTCTTATTTGCCTTACTTTGTTATTTTTGTGTGTATGTCTCCAGGAATGCCAGTGTGTAACTCCGGCCCCCGCCACACTGTGCCATCAGAGCAAGCGAGGAATGGTATGTATTTCTCATCTGAAATGTTGTACAAAATGTCACAAATCACGTTCACCGTAATTATTAATGATGCATATCCTTTCATTTAGACAAATGACTCCAGATCAGCTGACTTCGATCACGAGTCATCAAGTCAGTCATGAAGTCAGCCTTGGCATGTCCACCATGATGAGAGTGAAAAAAAAGTTCTCCTCCCATTCCGTGTGGAATCGGTATGTTTTTTGGCTTCTTAAGTTTAGAAGAAATACATTTGAGGCTGACTGGTTAGCTCGCTAGCTTGCTTGCTGGCAGCCATCCGGAGGCCCTGCAGCATAGGAGCTACGCAATGTGGCATAAACATCGAATAACAGGAGTGAGATTTCTTTTCTCTCAGTGGTGCTTGTACAGGTAGGTACTGTATATGTGTTTCTGTGCTAGGTGAATGCGCCAGCATAGGCCCAGTAGGTACTTTAATCCTCTTTTCCGGGGACCAACCTCATCTCCTTGCCTTTCAGATGTGTTTAAAGGTAAGTCTCTGAGTTGCACTGTGTGTGGTATTGTGTGAAATCAAAGAAGGTGAGTGAGTGCAGCCAGTGAGGTATCAGCATCTGGCTTCAACACCGATGGCTTTGCTCTAGGGCAAAGGATGTGTGAAATTGAAGTGAGGCTACATATTGTCACCCATTGCGAAACTCTGAAATGTCAGTCTTTCACTCATAAATTGATGATGCCAAATGCTTTTTATAGCTTGAATCAGGAGGGATGGTGATGATGCTTGGCAGAAGTGAACTAGCAGGATTATACAGTATGTCTTTTTCGAAGACACCTGCACTGTCAAAATGAGGGTTACAACAAATGCACACTGGGAAAAATATAATAAATGTGCCATTATGCACAATCTCTAAGGAAGAAAAAAAGTCTCTGTTTCAGTATCTCTGCACTGGGACCAATCAGTGTGTTTTTGCTGAGGTGTGAAGTGTTCAAGCAAGTGTGCATGCATGCATAAATATGTGAGTGTATGTACTCAGCATTTCAATGCTCAGGAGAGTTGTTTAAGGTATCAGAAACAGGAGTATTTTGAGCTGAACCCTTTGAAGCTCCTCATTTGAATGTCAGACGATAGCACTGGATCGTGTGTACACTGTGTATGTGAGGGGATTGGTGTTTTGAGTTTCACACTTTTTTCCATTTGTTTTATACTTTATGTGCATGCTTCTTGTATTATTTGCATTTGCACTGCATTATCAGTTGCTGCCTCGTGAAGGGTTTGTTTGCTCGGCGTTAGCTGAGAGCTGCTCCTTTGCTGACGTCACTTGGGAAACGCCCCCTTTCTAAGGATTTCAGACCAAAATAGCGCCCGCCACATATAAAAATGTAATTATTACGAATTTAACAATGTACAGCATAATTACATTAAGTAAAGTTGAAAAATCATGTCATGTCAGTGACTCGTTGACCTTTTCCCTCGACCGATCTTAGCTCAGGTTTTTATTTGCTTTAGTTATTCCATAGTACTGATCAATAGAGTAGGCTTACGCATGTTTGCTAGATATTACTAATGAACATACACAATTGTAAACAGTGCACTGAAAGCACCTGAAATATATGCCCTGCTTTATAAATGAAGACAAAACTGAATGCCTGTGTTTGAGTTTTAGATGTTTTTACACAGTCAGTTAATTGTTAGTAATAGGCGCACGCCGTAGTATACAATCTAATGCTGACCACTCTGTAACCGTATCCTTGGCCAGAGGGATGTGGAAGTGTGTCCCATATCCACCGTAATTACTACCCAAATCCCATAGGAGCAGAGTGGGCTGGAAAGGATATGAGTAGAAAATGACGTGAGGGCGGAAGCTGGAGGAGTGCTTGTCATAATAGGATATTTGCTATATTCCTAGACCGTAATGATGGGGATTAAAGGTGTGGGGGCACAAATTAAAAACTGTGCAAGATAATAATGGCTGCATATCACTTGATTGAGGAAAATGAGGAGGGAGGGAGGGCAACACACTTTCCAATTTGATATGCTTGGAAAATTTCAATAGATGTAGTACTTAAAATGATAATTTAACCAGTTAATTAGCACCCTGATTAATGGTGATGAACATATCATACATTGAGCTCGTGTGTTATGACTTTGACACCTCCCTCGATCCCTCCAGTCCTGTCAAACTTACATCTAAATGACCTGGAGGGCAATGAAGCATTTCTACAAGCATCCACATGGAATATCGGACTGACCCCGGAATCAGGAAGTATATATAATGAAAAATACCATTTTATTAACATAGGATGTTAAAGTCACTCATCTAAAAAAAAAAAAAAAAAAAAGTGTTTCTTGATTGAATGGTGCTGCTATTAAAAGACAGAGCATACAAATGAGCAAACTGACACGCAGCAGCAGCAGCATTAGTGTGTGAGCTTGTCTCTGGGCAATCATACAACTAATATGAAAGCGACCTGAATTGACAGCGAGCGAGTGAGAGAGCAAAAATGAGAGCGATGTCCCTCACTATAGTACAGCACCGAGATTGGGTCCGTTAATTATGAATGGCGATGTATTAAATATGGATGGGTCCCTCCGTGCTGTACAGCCATTGAGTGAATGAGGAGCGTCTGTTGTTCCTTCTGTCAGTACACACACTCGCACTGCAGGGGTGAAGGAAAGCAAGTGCATTTCAATGACGGTTATGAGCAAACCAACACGCGGAAACCTCCTTAGAGCTGCATGTCAAATAAATCATGACCGATATTCCACGTTCAGCCTTTGAGGTGCAACTGCATATTTAGACATTATAAACTCCTGATCAAAATTTTAAGACACTTTGAAAAATTGCAAGAATTTACATTTTTCATTGTTGGATCTTAAGGAGGTTTTCAGTAGAACTTCAAAATGTACAAATAAGAAATGGGAGTGAGACAAAACAATTTGGTCTAAGAAATTTATTGCAAACAACCATTAGAGTGAAATAACCTGTTTTATGAGCTTATCCAAAGTTTAAGACCACAGCCTTTAAAAGCCAAAATCTTGGAAAAAGTGTTGACTCAATGTTATTTTCTGTTAGGTATTCATGGTGTCATGATCTCTTGATGGCAAAGACAAAAAAGCTTTCTCTGTTTGAACACAGTCGAATTGTTGAGCTGCATAAACAAGGCCTCCGGCAGCGCGCCCTTGCTGCTGTGGTTGGACGCAGTAAGACACAGTCATTTTAAACATTTTAAAAGATTATGGAACAAAATAGTCAAGTGGTTGACCCAAAAAAAAATGTCACCAACGCTGAGCTGGAGGAGCCGAATGTCTGTCCGTCAAGACATGGGGCGATCCTGAGACTTGGACAAATGTCAGTGACGTGTGGTCAGGTGAGGCTACCTGACTTCTCTCCCCTCATGATGAAAAACACACAAATTAATAAAAAAAAACATTCATTTTCTATGCCGCTCATCGCGGGGGTATGCTGGAGCCTATCCCAGCTAACTTCGGGGGAGAGGCGGGGTACACCCTGGACTGGTCGCCAGTCAATTGCAGGGCACATATAGACAAACAACCATTCACACTCACATTCATACCTATGGACAATTTAGAGTCGCCAACTAACCTAACATGCATGTTTTTGAAATGTGTGAGGAGAAAACCCAGACATGCACGGGCAGAACATGCAAACTCCACACAGAGATCCCCAACGGAGATTCAAACCCAGATGGCCTGACTGTGCGGCACAAATAATAACCTAAAATAAATATTATTTGCCTATTGAACTGTATTATAAATTTATTTTCTGTATGATTCCAATCATTTAAAACGTTTTCTTAAGTAAAAATTACTGAATTTCCTGATCAAATACAAGGAAGAATGCTATGGTGAAGCCACCGTGGCTTCTCAGCTGAGTGCCCCGCCTACCATTTTGCGTATGTACATATAAATCCGATATGTATCCAAGCTACTGCAGTCTGAATGATGAGCTCACATATCTGACCTATACGTCACTGAAAGCTGTGTTTTGCCGTGTGATAAAGGTCAGTGACGTGCAGTCAGGAGAGGTGGGTGAGGAATAGCACGAGCTAGCTGGAAATCAAATGCATTCAATATATTTTTATGCTCTGTTGAATGAGTGGATGAATTTGACTGCCAAGATGGAGAATTATATACCCAAACTCACCAGGAGGAAATCTGACTTTTACAACAAAGTAACAGAACTTTTCCCGGAGAAGAATGGGCTACATGTACTTCATATACACATAAAATGTAAGAACATAAATGGTTTCAGTTGATTAAAAAATAATAACTGGGTCCGTGAGGTATCTATTTCTTTCTTCTTAATCTTAAACTCCCCTTGGACAAACTGAAATTGATGCAAGCATGCGAAGGAGAGCACAAATTGAGGCAATGTTTACTTACTACTTACTACGTCGTACTGCATGTGCATCACTTCGTGGGCACATTTTTTGACTGATGCGACTAAGACTACATGCACACTACAGGTCAATTCAGATTTTTTTGCTCATATGTGACCAGTATGTGATTTTTTTCATGTCGGTGTGAACAGTACAATTCCAATTTTTTCAAATGCAACTCACACCTATTACATGTGTAGAAATAAATTTGATATGTATCCAATGCCACTGCAGTCTGAACGTTCGGCCTCATATATCCCACCTATACAGCATCAAAAGGTGACAAACATCACAATTTGTCACCAACAGGCACAAAGAAATGGTGGTCAAAAAAGCAAGTGGCGAAAATGTTTCAGAACTGATAATGCACATCAGTGTCCCACCACTCCTGGCTCCGACATTCACCCACACGCTGCCACCACAAACTGCCACAGTCAAAATTCTTGCCCTCTTCCTTCATAATCTCCTATGCAAATTTTGTTCAGAAAATGGGGACTCTACATGCACAAAATCCTTGAAATTGCCACAAATGTGCCCGACTACTTCCGTAAACACACAGCACGGTGTGTGACATCATGTTTCCTGCGCATGCACGCCACTTCCAGGACACATTCCGTTCACATTACACACAAATACAAGTCAAATAGATTTTTGGTAACGTGGCCGACTACATAACAATATCTGATTTATCCAAAATTCAGAAGTGGACATCATACCCTGCAGTGTGAACGTAGCCTTATTGTCTGGAGAGACTAGTCCGGTGCATTAATACACAAATATCTTGCTAAGTTAGGTTACATGCATCTCAACTGTTCCACTCTTGTCATTAAAACTTGATGAAACGTGTCAATCAGTGTACAAACTAAACCAACCCATACTGCCAGTATGCGGTAGATCAGGGTAAAATTCAGTTGTGGGACTTCCATGTGTTCTTTCATGTGCATGCAAGGGAAGCCACAGGCATGCAGAGAAACAAGCAAAAGACCCCCCACAGGTTACACAACAGTCAGCACCAATGACAACACAAGTGACACTGATGCAGTTAGACACAGCATGCAAAAGAGGAGCCGGGGTGGAGACGAGCTGCAAAGTGACATCTAGGCAAAGTGGGAAGAAGGCATGGGCAGACTAAAGCAGCTTAAATAAGTGCTCCCTCCCGATGTGAGATTTGCCAGCTGACTGCCTGGAAGAGAATCAGCTGAGCCAAATCAAGGTATAGAAAGGGGTGGAACTGGGTCAGCAAGCTGATGTGGGCTGCTTTTGGTTCTATTTTTCGTATGTGGCAATAGGAGCAGGGCCGAGCTTGTAAAAGTGGCCTACCTGAACAAATGCTGTGCTCAATTTCTATATGGAAGATAGACCCTTAAAAAGTAATCACATCAGCTTGATGCTGTTATATCTTAACAATGTTTCATTCTCTTTTGTCACATTCTCTATTCCATTGCTTTGCTGCCTGGCTTAGATGAATAGAAAAAGGCAGGCAAGGCAGAGTTTATTTTGTTAAGTGTTCTTTCTAATGGTGATGTCCATTGTTTTAAGTTGAGAAAAAAGACATTTTATACATTTTGAAAAATCCTATCCTTCATTCCCATCACACATACTGTAGCATTCAAACGTTTATGGAAGCTACCAACCCAGGTGAAATGGCCAAATATCTCAATACTTCCTTCTAATAGTCTATTTTGCATTGTAGATTTCAATAGCTGTGGAACTGTGGTTAGCGTTATTAATTAAGTACATAAGATCACACTCTAACTGAAATGAACGCTAACCGAATACATTTTTCCATCCATCTATTTTGTATGCCGCTTATCCTCACTAGGGTCGCGGGTATGCTGGAGCCTATCCCACCTGACTTCGGGCAACAGGCGGGGTACACCCTGGCCTGGTCGCCAGGGCACACATAGACAAGCAAACACTCACACTCACATTCATACCATTGGACAATTTAGAGTCGCCAATCAACCTAACATGCATGTTTTTGGAATGTGGGAGGAAACCGGAGTACCCGGAGAAAACCCACACACGCACGGGGAGAACATGCAGACGCCACACAGAGATGCCTGTCAGGGCAACTTGCCCCCAACCTATGAATTTACAAAATGACAGACTACAAGGCTTGAGATTTTCTCATGCAAGGGGAGAGCGTCCGTGCCACACGGAACACTCTCAGACCACACTCTCCTCCTAACACGTAGATGGACTTGGTCAGTTAAGTTTCGATATTAGTCACAGCTTGTTCCGGTAGTGGACCGTCAAGGAAGAGGCTGTGAGCACATAATCGTGGAATGTGCTTTCCGTCCTTGAATTGCCTGTAGCTGCCCTGAGCCCACGCATGTGAGGGGACAGCCTTGGTCGTGCCTCGCACACCAGGTGCTTCTTTATCTCAACCGCTTCCTCTCAGTCCACACACGGTACTTTTCCACTTCTAAAGAATAAACAGAGAATCAGAGTGACGCTTGAATCAGCTATGTTTGATCAACTTCAGATAATAAACTAGAGTAGCATGTACATATACTGTATTGGTATTTGATATTCTAAGACAACCTTTTAACAATGCCCGACGGAGATCTTAAAGCATTACTAGTACAGTTAATGAATGTTGTTATTGTGCTGACAGTTTGATGCTAAGGTGAATTATTTCTTCTGGAAAAAGCATTTACCTAAACCATGTCAAACAACAACAACAATAATAATACAAACAAAATATTGTGCTGATCAACTTAGTGTTGCACAATACATTTAAATTTTACTCTGGAACACTTTTTATTCTTAAAATTGGGTCGATCAACCCAAGTGTAACACAGGTGCCAATCTCAGCCTGACCTTTTGATACCAGATATGTGAAAAAATAGCTATATAATCTTATCTTTTCACTTCCCTCTCCCAAGGATTTAATTGCAGTCAGGGCTGTGAGGTTCTATGGAGATTTTAACCCGATGTGATGCATCCTATTTCTGATTTGTCTGTCTGATTGCTCACCTATCAAAACACGGTCGTGACAGGTGAACAGCTTTGACAAAGCATACTGCCAATATTTCTACCCTTTCTGAGCATTTTACAATGTCTTATTTCACTTACACGGTGATGGCTTTCCTTTTCTTTGACACATTGCAATTAGAAGAGTACGCCTTATGCTTGGGAGACATAATGAATATTAAGAAGTCAACTAAAAAGAATGAAAGTGACGTGCTTCTTCAGTGTAGATACGCACAACTACGTATTCTTACAACGCACGCACATAACCAGTTTTCTTGTTTGTGAATTAATAATTTACGCGTGTAAATCGTAACACGAAATGTCGTAAAACAAGGACTGTCTGTACTCTTACATTTCAGGCACCTCTCTTGGCAACCAAAGACACTTTGTATGATGGCAAAGACACTCAACTGGCAGTGGCACGTTCTTCCATACATCTCTTCATCTCGTTTCTTTATTTTTCTATTCCCATTGTACCTGTTTTTCTTCCACTTTGCTGATCCTGCTCATGTGTTCTCTCAGCTTCTGCCAGACCTTGAAGAGTAATGATTACTTGAATGTCTGCCCGTATCATTTTACAATGACACAATGGCACAGCTGATATTTGTACCATCGCTACTATTATTCTTTGACCTTCCCCTCCCGCGTTTCTCTATGTTGTGTGCAGCCATTGTGCTTGGATTTTTCTCCTCATCATGTGGTACTGCCTTTTGAGGGACTTTGGTGTTATAGAGAGCCTCTTATTGGCTTCAGTCCATGGTGAGTTCAGTTTATACAGTAGGGATGTAAATCTCTTAGTGATAGATGATTCAATTCAAATTTAGATACACAGATTACAATACGATTCAAAAACGCAATTTTTTAAAAACAGAACGATGGATACGATGCGATGCAGTGTGCAAATGATACGATTTGATTCAATTCTATGGTTACTGTTTGTTGTTGTAGACAATCTTACATTATAAAAAAAAGATGCCAATTATATGAAAGTGGCGTTCTTACAGTCTTTTCTAATGTGTCAAAGAGCGCATCATATCCCCAAGCATGCTGTAAGGCACTGGCAAAAATAAAGTCAACAGAATAACATGTCAAATGTATTTATTGTTTAGACACAGACCAAAAAAAAGGACTTGATTTTTCATTTATGAGATCAATATTTTACATTGTATGTGTTTTATATAGATATTTTTCTATTACATTTGGATTTTCAACATTTAAGTTTTAACATGTCTTAATGTTGCTTAAAATGCAAGATTAGCCACCGAACTAAGTCTGGTTGTATACTGAGTGCAATGACAATAAACATCCATCCATCCATCCATCCATTATTCCATCTATCTACCTATCTATATAAAATATAACAATGAAAAAAACACAAGTCTTAACTTTCAGTCCAATTAATAAGACAAAATAAATAAATAAATAGATATATAATAGATAATGGCACATCTCTTCCAAGCACAGATAAGTAAATATAAGTGTTTTGTCAGCAGCCCAAGCTCAAGTGTAGTTTATAAGATACTGTCAACCGATTGCTTCTCTCGCGATACCCGGTGCATGTCTCCACAATAGATTCATGTAAATTTTATGGCTGATTATTATCGATACATCATTCTTTTCGGCAAATCGGAATCGTTAGCTCCTCGAACCGATTATCCGGTCGCATCGGTTTATCGTTCACACCCCTAATATACATCTCACACAACTGAGTATACCCTTCACATTTCAGCAGACATTTTTTTTTTTATACCATATATCTTCTCAAGGGACAAAGTTATAGAAATTACACTAAATTCCGCACTGGTGTATAAGCCGCACCCACAAAATTTAGAGAAACAAACAGATTTGTTCTTATATAAGGTGCACAAGCCGCAGGTGTACATGTCATAAAATGGGATGTTTTGTGCACAGAAAAACGTTACACAGACAAAGACGTTTCTTTTTAAACATTTTAATAAAATAAATGCTTTTGTGTGCAACACTGCTAATTAACAGTGCAGAACAGTACACTGCCAGTTAAAAACAGTGTTGAATAATGCATGTAACATACAGTCGATAATAGCCTACCCTCTTTCGTATCAGAATTGAAAAGTGTCCTAATTCCTTCATCACACACGTCGGCTCTCTCTCGCTTTCGGTGAGCTGTGTCCTCCTTCAACTGGCAGTAGTCCTATGCGAAGCAGCCATGTTTCCTTGTCTTGACGGCCAAATCCATTGCCATCCATCCATGTTTTCTGTGCCGCTTATCCTCAAATCCATTGCCTTTAACTTGAAAGCGGCATCATATTCATTTCTATGATGGAAGCTTGTCACTACCGGGTTGTCACTGCGAATGTGCACAACGCGTCTTCATTCCGGTACAGTAGTTGGTTGCGACACGCCATAAACAAAAAGAAGAAGAAGAATGTCCACATCCGGTCCCTTCTTTTCTGTAGTCAGTGTTAGATGGACAGATAGATGCTTTATTCATCTCCAAGAGAACAACGTGTCATTTTGTTTCTTTTTAGTTGCTTGATTGTCTCTGTATTTCTATTTATCAATGTATAGTTTACGTGAGCGGATATGATGTTTATGACTGTGGCGTATCCTCAGGACTTCATAAGAACCACGGTACAGTGGCACCTTTGTGGCCGCCTTTGAGTCGTCATCAGTGCGTGGATCCCTGCATGGATTGTCCTGCATCCAGGTATGTCCCCGCTTTTATATGTTACATTTCCTTTGTGTTTTCATTCATCATAACAGGCTTTGTGATCTTGGCGGTATATTTATGGTGTTTATTGAATAATTCCAATATATGTGCTTGATGTTGCTCACACAGTGTGTGCAATGAGAGCGACAGGGTTAGCAAATGCCGAGAATGGTGGCTTCTCCGAAGTGTTTTGGTTGTTTCCTGAACTTTTTCTTGCCCTTATGATGTAAGTAATAACGTTTTCCAAAATATATAATTTAAGCGGTTAGTAGTAGTTCTGAAATATAGATGTCATGAAATTAGAACATGACCGTACCAAACATTATGGGAAATGTAGTTTTTAGCCATAAATTAGCTGCACTGTTGGTAAGCCGCAGGGTTTAAAGTTTGAGGAAAAAGTAGCGGCTTATAACCTGGAAATGACAGTATATACTTTGGAGTAGTCAGTGTATAGCATGCGTTGCAGTATAAATTTATTATAGACTGGAAATGACTCAATAAACAACCATGATTGTCTAAATACCTGGCAACACAAGTGAGTATTCAGATAATTGTGTTTTTTTTACATGTATTGTGACATTCTGAAGCAGAGTAGCAGTTTCCCAACATGATAACGTCACCAAAGATGACACCTCATAACCCTTGCATGCAATACATCGCTGTAAGTTGAGTTATTTTCCATAAATGTAAACTGCTTTTCCAGTCGTACTACTACTAAGTTATACACAACTTTCATTCCTATAGTATTGTGCCTTGAGAAGATATAATAAAATAGTCGCTGAAATGTGAAGTGTGAATTTCTTTTGAAGAGCAGTCAGTGCTAATTATTTGTTTACTAAAAATCACCGTATCGATGACATCAAAGTCTGCCTTGAAGCGTTTCCTCTCATCATACCATCAGCAGCTTGGCGTGTTCTTAAAAAGCAACCACCCCTGACCTCACATTGTTATGCAGTTATCTCAGTCATTGACAGTCACTGATGCGTTCATGCTTGTATTCTTCACAGCGCTCCATCTTCAAAGTCACAGTTGAAGTCTCTCCCTTTATTTCATCCTCTTAATTCTACTAAAAACTTTCCCAGAAATATTCACTTCAACACACATTTAAACCAAAGATTACTATTCAAAATTAAATACGAAAACTTCTTTAGCCCAAATGAAGTGAAATACTCTTCTTGTCCTACTCTAATTAATTAAATCTATATTTTAATTCTGTGTAAATACTAGAGATGTTCCCAGGTGAGTCCCCCAGATACTGTCCTTGGAGTGTATATGAATGCATATCTTGTGCCTGTTGAACTCATTTACAAGCATGCTGTTGTATTTTCATCTTTTCCTTCTTTCTAGCTCTCAGCCATCATCTTATCTGGTGATGTTATCCAATGAGCAGCCAAATCTCCAGTAGTGCAAATCTAACCCATGGGAGTTCTGACACCTCGTTATCATAGCGCATGCAGAGCAGCCCCTGTAGCATCCTCCGTACATGACATCCTCTTCCGAGGAGGAGACAGACAAATAGAGTACAGAGACAAAAGAATATGAAGAGCGGGAAGGGGTGCATTGTTTAGCGAGAAGAAAAGGAAAGAGAAGATACTTCAAACATCCATTTATCACGTATACATTTAGGCTTCACACGCTGGCCCGTAGGGATTCGGAGGACAGACCTTGAGTTTGTTTTTTCTCTCTGTATTTGCTTTCTTGTTGTCTTCGTTGTCAATATGTTTGCCAGCTTCCACAGAAAAAATAATAATGAAGATGTAAACCGAGTCACTGACAGTGTAGTGGTTCACTCCTTTCCATGCAGACAAAGCACGTTCAGTTCTTAATTATTGTGAGAAGACCCTGAGCAGGATAAGTGGTAGAAAATGTACTTGTATATATTGAAATGGAAAACTAGACCCATCAGTTTACAGTGGTGTCCAGCTGTCTCTCCCATAACCGTACAGACCCAAATGTAAGACACTATTTACTTCCCTGTAAAGAAGTTGGAAATAGGTGGTATATGTAATGCTGTAAAAAAATAAAAATATAAAAAATGGGAGATTGATTCATTTTGATCTGTAATTTATTGGTCTAATTAATCTCTTTTAATCTCACCTAAAGATTTCTGAGAAAAGCCATCACATTTCATTCAAAGAAGGCAGAATTGTTATAAAATATTGATAATTTTTTTTTTAAAAGTGGCTTTATAATGTAATTTACAGTTGCCCTTTGCCACTTTGTGGCTTGAATCACGGTTTTTCAACAATATGTTAATACATCATGCTGTGTCATGGTCGAATAAGGCTTATTATTAGTTAAAAAAAAAAAAAAATATATATATATATATATATGCATATTGAGGAAAATTAAATTTTTTTGCATAAATTCAACATTTCCAAGCATATAAATGGCGAAATGAACTAGATTTGATCAGATTTGATCACCGGAATAACAGCCTTTTATTGCAGGTTTGAATTATCTCACAATAGCCACAATGATAATTAAAAGACGGGCTACTTATGCAGCTGTAAGTCACACCAAGCTAAAACTCAACACTGAACCCCCAATGTCACTTCCTGTCCGCCTGGCACTCTGAGGGAACACATTTATAGCAACACACACAAGCATGAGTCTTATTTATGTCTTAAATGGCTTTTTTACTCTTATTATATCCACTATATTGGGTAATATGAGTGCAAAGGTGACTCTAGGGCTGTTATTTTATGTCTAGATGGCTCCAATGTAAAAGGGTGTAAACAGGTTTGCTATGCTCTAACTACAAAAATATGTAATTTATAAATAAGAGATCATACTTTGCGGAAATTCACTTATCACGGTCGGGTCTGGAACCAATTAACCGCAATGAATGAGCGAGTACAGGTTGAGCAGATGCAGTCCTAGCCTATTGACACTACACTGTATTTGAGGCTAGTCCCAAGTGCTGCCTGCAACCTTTAGTTTCAAGCTGTATTCTTTTGTCAATCTCCAAATAATTCAAAAATAAAACATCAGGTCCACATAAAGCGCTGAAGTTAACACATCAAAAAAGAGTAACAACTGAACAAATTTTGGGGGGGGGGCATTCATTTTGTCTTAAAAAAAAAAAAAAAACTTTTCCGAAAACAGTTCTTGCAAAAAGGTGTCATCTTATATTGAGGTTGCAGGCTTCTGGAATAAATAAAATAAAGAAATACAACCTTTCATAACTGGACAGGATTTGTTTTAAGACACATTTTAACACACTAAACTGTCATACAAGGATAAAAAAAATTACACACTCTTAATTTTCATGAAAAATCACAAGTGCACAATAATGTAATAAAAGCATGCAAATATTTTTTAATGGCAGAGACTAACAGTAGCAGTAGTCAACCCTGCTGCATGGACATATTTAATAGACTGAGTTTTTATACAGCTTTAGTATTCTATCTGTCGAGATTGCACGGGTCTACGTGGGGGGTGACTTTGGCTAATATCAGAGATGCTCATGGACATCAGTTTGAAAACAAAGAATAGAATAATTGCATACAAGATTAGTAAATTTGGGAAGAAATTGTCAAAAAGCAAGAATCCAACAGGAGGATTATAGCAACATTCCAGTCGGCAGAAAGTATAATTGTGTCTGGTTCTGACAAGCCCAGGGTCATGCCTATTTTCTTTCCCCGCTGTGCTTAAACTGAGTGAGGCGTACAAATGGAAAAGAGGCACGGCAGGGAAAAGAGAGATAAGCAGGAGTAGACACAGTTAAGAGAAAGAGAGTTAGAGCTAGAAGGAGATGAGTTGAAAGAGAGCTGGGAGCAGGCGAGGGTAAAAGAGGGAAAAGAGAAAGGGCATCCCCAATCAATGGCAAAAACAGTATGCTCCAGATAGACACTAAAGCATTGTTTCCATCCCTGCTCTGTCACTTTCTGCCTGTCATTCTGTCTTTGTGTCACATTCCTTTTAATGTTATTTCCCTTCATTTAATTTCTTCCGAACTGTAGAAGTGAGTGTCTCTCCTCTCCCTCCGACTACAAAAGCTGTTAGAAACAATCTCCTCACTCCTCGCTACACTTTTGTGTGTTTGCTGGCTTCCTGTCTGGATTTTAATGGGGTCAATCAGTAACTCAAAGTAATATCCCAGCAAGAAGTAATTAAGTTGTCAAAATAGGGTTCTTTAAACTTCTGCCCACATCTGATGGTGTAATTCAGTCTCTGCCTCCTGCTGGTTCATTAGCATATTTTTTATTATCCATCATTAACTCAGAGTTGACACTGTGCTCATTTTGTAGATACAAATGCGTGTATGCGCAGAAACGTGTGTGTGTGCTCTCTTTGCTTGACACCGCGTACTCACATTAGAATGTTTATCTCAGCCAAGCTCAAAACGGGACATTAGTAGGTTTATACAGTCCTGTATGTTCAGGAATCTTACTAAAACGTAAACATTTTTCCACCAAAAATTGTGGCTGGTTGAGCTGAGGATATTTTACATTTTACTGCAGACTTTTTGGTTTTATCATTTGTGAGTGAGTGAGTCAAGATGTAGCAAATATCCCTCAACCGATTCCTAAGAAACTTTGTTGCTGCATTTTTCTTGCAATAACTCATTAAATTGTGTTGCATATCCGCATAAAAAAGTTTGGTTTGGTTTGGTTTAGTTTATTTGAAGATGAAGGTTACAATGGATACATCTCATGAATCATTCATTCACAGTTCCACATGTCCAAAAGGAGAATACAAAAGTGAAAAGTGAATACAGAAATAGATTTGATCATGTTGTCCTTTATTTATGGTGCAATTGTTAACTGATATGTTGCAAATATGTTGTATTTTCAGATATTTTTACACTTTGGTCTGCCTTCTAAATGTTGGTTTATGTTTCTGCATCCGGCTTGAGTGTGATTGTGCGACATGCACCTCCCAAAAAAAACTCATCTGGAGTCACAGCTGGCTGTGATTGATTGCCATTTAGAACCGTGACTTCCGGACTACTGAGCACACCGGAATATAAGCCGCACCCACTAAGTTTAAATGGAGAAATACGGTGTACAAATAGAAATGTGTACATATATAGGCCGCACCTCTCTATAAGCCGCAGGTGTCCACGTTGTAACATGGAATGTTTAGTACACAGAATTTTTTTAAAACTTGTAATTAAATAAATGTTTTCTTCCGAACAGTGTGTATAAGACGGCTGTTTAAACAGTAGCCCACCAGAAAAGTCATTTTTTGTTCTTTGCAATTTAATTTAACAGCATCTACATGCACTCATTTACAATATTCCACTAGCTGCCAATGACATGGAGAAATTTAACACTATCTGGTCTTGTATATACTGTTTTATAAGGAAGCATTAACTCTACTGTGGCACAACAGTGGGAGCCCCAATATGAGGGAGGAGGGGGAAGGAAATTAAGCGAAAATAAGGAGTAAAAGCTGCAGAGAAAAGAAGAGCAACATTAAACTATAATCCGGTTAGCTACAGATGGGTGTAATCTCTCATTATTAACATATTCCCAGTCTAATCTACAAACTATCAAAGCAGGGGTGGGGGAATTTTCCATTCCAGCAGTCAGTTCCTTTTTACACATTCATGAGCGTTGTTGGAAGTGTCATTTTTGCAGACGTCAAATGTCAGACGGCTTGACAGTTTGTCAGGCGTTGAAGGGAGAAAATAAACACTGTAATTATAAATACAAATACCCCCTAAAACCCCTGATTCCAAGTGATTAGTGACGATAAACAAACTGTAGTAAGATACGTTGGAACAACTAAATCACTGAAAATTGAAGTGTGCTTGTCATGTAGGGCTCATAAAACATGCATAGGTGCTTGTGTAAGAAATCTTACATAGACATTTGTTGTTTAGAAATAAGATGGAATCCAACAGGCATGATGACATTAAGGCTGGATTTACACTACATGGTTCAAGTGACCCAATTCCCATTTTTCTGGGATGGGGCCCAGTTTGGGTATGCGTCATAGCAGTTTAAGCATGAAAAAATGCATGGATTTGGGCTTTAACCTCTTATGCACCCTAGCTTTACAAGGCTCTGGCTATATTTCAATGTTAATAAGAAATTTATAGTCATATTCACTGTGCCCAGTCAGGGGAGGCAGACCCAAACGAATAATAACATAAAATACATATTAATATTTGTCCATTGAATTCTGTTATGGATGTATTTTCTGCATGATTCCATTTCCATTTTTTTTATTTAAAGTAAAAATCGCTGATCATTTCCAGATCAAATACAGGGCATACAGGTCATGGCACCTGCTGCTTTCTGTTTGTCAGCATGTAGCTGATACTATAATGTTGCAAAAACATTTATTATTGTGTAATGTCTTTAATGTAAATGTGACATCATTGTTCTTGCTAACCGGACAATAAAATACAGAGAAATGTCACGCAGGAGGCGCTACAGTAGTCGCCTCTTCCCTGAAGGGGTTTTGAGTGAACTGGAAGGTGCTTGTCACTGCCGTCCTTCCATCCATCCATATATTTTCTATGCCGCTTATCCTGATTAGGGTCACGGGGTATGCTGGAGCCTATCGCAGCTGACTATGGGCGACTGGTCGCCAGCCAATTGCAGTGCCGTCCTTCCATACAGAGGAAAAGCCAGATAATTATTATTATTTTATTTTATTTTTTTTTTACAGCAGCAGCGGGTCAAATGCTAGATATGTTTATGCTCTGCTGAATGAATAAATGGAGTTGACTGCTAAAATGAAGGATTATATCCAAGCTCACCAGAAGGTGAGGTAACAGCACTTCTGATCGATGATAGTTGGCGGCTGCACTCATTTGCGCTAGGTGTAGTGAAATCGGAGGAAAGACATTTCTCCGAAGCATGTGCTCGTCAGTTTCTTGATGTTGCTAAGAAGTGGGGGATAATAGACAAGTTTACCACTATAGGGGCAGATAGTGCTCGGAATATGATGGTAGCAGCCAGGAGTCTACCATAGCAGCAAATGCATTGCTCAGCAAATAAAGACATTGGATTGTCTTTATGTGTAGAGCTGTTAAAGTTTTAAAAGGCTGGTTTGGTAAATATTTCTTTATTCAAACACTATACCTGTACTAGCTTTATCTCAAAACAAAATTCAAGCCAATTGTAGTACTTGAATAGATAAAATCTACTTTATTAAGCCCAAGGCAAGTGTGATTTATCATGATTGATCAGAGTAGGCATGTGATTAACTTGATTACCTTTTTTAATCAATTGACAGCACTAGTCAGAACATAACCTTGAGACCACCACCATGAGATAGTCATTCATTTTCTACCGCTCATGCTATTAAAGTTATCAGGTGGCCTGGAGCCTATCCCAACTGACTTTGGCCGAGAGGCAAGGTACACACTTGACTGGTCGCCAGTCAATCACAGGGCAACCATGAGAGATTGTAAGAGTTAAAGTGGAACCCAGCATTTGATTTGAATGTATTTTCCCTTTTCCAAGCAGTTTCTATCAGCCCTCACCTTGATGGACATCCTTGGCATGCAAAAACACACTTCACCATCATTCCCTCCTTGATCCGTCACACCTACTTACACCTGAATTGTTTCACCCTTCCTTACCTCTTCTCTGCCTACAGCTTGTTACTGTACATCTGTTAATTATATAAACATTGTATAAACTGTAAACATGTTGATGCTTATGGAAAACAGCAGAAACCTATTTTTTCTTATATAATTTTCATTCCAGTGCAACAAATTGAACCTGTCTATGTAACACAATAGCAAGAACATATTCAAGTATGCACACACTCACATGCTTTGCTTCCTTCCTGCAAGCAGGTGCTTGGACACAAATACAAATTGGGGCTGTCGGTAAGAAAAGCAGTCCAGATGCAGGTTGTACAAGCCACTTGTTCCGCCACACACATTAGGAAATCCAATATGAATGTGTTAAATGAATTCTTGGCGAGACAGAAAGAGCAAGCGGGGTGAGGGACGGAGCGAGGAACACAGACAGGAAGCCAGGCGGCTTGTTGATTACTCTGGTGTTTAACATTATGAAATGCCAGAATGGAAATAGACCTCATATCACCCTGTCAACTGCCTTGTTAGCTTGGTGGTTTAAATTTCCATTTGTCTGAGCAAGCTTTGGGGAATAGGCACATCCAAAGTGAAGCGTTTTACATTGCGCGCGCATACACATGCACACACACACACACACACACACACACACATACAATATTACATTTGAAAGTGTACAAATAAGGTGCACGCTTATTGCCCGAGTCCACAAATAACAGGAATGTATTTGAAATGACCAAATGTCATTCATTCCAGCTCATACGCGGTTGCTACCTTGCCATTTTGTGGGCTGACCACCCTTCAGTTCATTCCTCTGTCACACCTGTTGGTGCAT
This sequence comes from Dunckerocampus dactyliophorus, assembly GCF_027744805.1. NCBI lineage: Eukaryota > Metazoa > Chordata > Actinopteri > Syngnathiformes > Syngnathidae > Dunckerocampus > Dunckerocampus dactyliophorus. The sequence goes on along the minus strand of NC_072830.1, from coordinate 22,603,932 downwards.
GGGAGGAGGTAAAAGCGGAATATGGAAGCAAAGTGGCAAACAAGTGAGCATTTGCGGTCATGACGAGGTTACTGGATACCTGCCAAAGAAAATATGTCACACTCAATGCACTCGAGGCAGAAGGACTCTTCAAGTTTAATAGATGTGGTAAATGGATTTGTGTGTGAAAATGACTCCTGCATTGGAACGCTTGTCCCTGAACATATACTAATGGGTATTTGTATCTATAATATCTCCCAAAGTACACCCCTTACGTTTTTTACCATATATCTTCTCAAGGGACGATACTATAGATAGGAAAGTTGTGTATATTTTAGAGTAATCTTTGTACAGCTTGTGAAGCAGTATAGATCTGTCCTACTCATTGGAAATGACTCAACATTATGATCTAAATCTAGCAACATAAGTGAGTAGCAAAATAATTGTGTCATCCCTACAGTCATGCATGCTGGTAGTAGAGTCATGGTCTGGAGCTACATGATTGCTGCCGGGTCTGAGGAGCTACGGTTCATTGAGGGAACCATGAATGCCAACATGTACCGTGCCATCATGAAGCAGAGCATGTCAGAAACTGCGCCACATGACGGTTTTCCGTGTTTTCCCAAACACACCTCGAACCACTATCTCACTCGCAGTGCAATCAACACAAACACAAGGCATGCTGGGAAGCCCTTGCACTTTCTGCTGGTGGTGCCACATCCACCACATAAAGGTAATGACGCTGCAGGAGAAGGTTGAACTAAAAAATGGAAAACAATATAGAGTGACTGAACGAAGAACATCAAAAGCATGATACAGTTTTATGTAACATTGTATGCATGTTTGAAATAAATCCAACTAAATTAAACTGGGGTTCCAAGCATGCCAAGTGATACCATTGAGGCAACACCAACCCCTGCTGTTTGCTCATTGGTTAAGATGATTTGCTGCAGTAATGTAGATTTTATATTTAAACACTAAATGACAAAAATGATAAAATATATGTTTTTATCCTGCCCTCAGTGCTTTATTGAATAACAAGCGTTTGTTCTCTCCATTGTTGTGTTAGTGTATCTGTATAGTCTTAAAGGCGTTAAAGGTTAAAGGCTAAAAGCGCCGCTATGCAGTGGATATGACAAGATTCCACCTAATATCTAAAATGATACTGGATTGTATGAAACCATGCCAAACTTTCTGCAGGAAATGACTTCTCAATGACCTTACTCTTAATAAAACACCTCATCATACACCTCTGGAGACAGATGTCCATAAACATCACAAAGCCTGAAGTAACGATAACAATGGAGAACAATCTACTTCAATGGGCTGTCCTCCTTTGACAAACCTTAGTTTAATCACTCTCTAGAGGTAGTCTGAGTCAGAGGCTGCAATAATAAATGTTATAAGCAGTTCCTGCATGACTACAAGGGGACACAAAGAGCCCCTGAAGTCATAATCACGCCATCACCATCAGACCTCCAGCCCTCAAGAGGGCAGTAATCATGTGGACTGCTTGGTAATCATCATGATATTGCTATTATGTTTCTGTCCCGGTCATGCCCAGTAATCAGTGTAGTTTAGTTTTTGCCCACACCCACTTCTACTAATTCTCCTAATGATGTGTTTTTAGCATTCCTCTGGTCATTATAATGTAATTTACTTCTCTTGATCATGGGGTATTTGTATCAGGTATAGCAAATTCAAAGCTCACCGTTTGCTTTGAAGTGCAAAAAGTGGCAGACCGGGCTCAGGCACGTAATGACAAACACACACAGCAGTCAACGGAGTAAACATAAGCTGGTAATTATGTATGTAGTTTGTTATGAATGTGACACGCGTCCCCCCTCCTGCAATTGGACAGCTGTGTCAACACACACACACACACACACTTTGATGCTACTTCTCCAGATTAGAAGATGCAGTTACCGCTGAGTACCATTACTAAATACACTACACAACAAATTTATATCCAAAGTACTGTCAAATTTTCATTTTCGAATGCCAGCATTTCATATGATAACTATAACTACAGTATCAATGAATACAGCTACTCAAAAAAAAAACCCAATAAAAAGTATAGTTCTAATGCACAGCTTTATGAATATGATATCCTGTGGGTAGGAATGACAACTCCAATTACTGATGATTGATTTTCACATTGTGGTAAGAGTATATACTGTAGGTAAGGGTGCTTTAACACAGCGATAGCATGGCGGCAGGCAGATCAGCTGAGAGGTCAAGCAATGAGAGGACGTGGAGGTGAGAGAGAAGATCTATCTGGTCATTATGCTCTATCAGTTGTATTTTTTGTAAATATTGTGTGTGCCAGGAACAAATTAATTGGATTTACATGATTATATATAAGAAAAATTGGTACGGTTTTCGTACGTTTCAGTTTTTGTCTGACCTATTGGAATGAATTAATAACCAAAATTGACGTTACACTGTATTCTTGTTCACTTTTAACTTAAATCTCTCCTTTCACACAGTTTGTCTTATGTTATGTGCTCATTAAACATATATAACATGCATTAATAATAAGCAACATTGGTTTTGATCAGTAGGTCCCGAATACCTGGCATCTGACTAATATGATATGCCACCCTTCCATTTTGCGTACTGTCCCACTGCGGTTACTAATCAGTGCCACAGGACAAACAAAAGAAGCATATTTGTCAAAGCAGCTTCTTTTCCACGTAATGAAAGTTATAGCTTAATAACATCGCTGAATTCTCTTTGTACACTTTGTTGTACTTGTATGAACTTACTTAGCGCTCCCATAGAGTGCCATAACTTCTTCATAGTGCCTCCATTGAGAACTTGGCAATGTCATTGCGTTCGGAGTTAAAGGAGAAAAAGACAGATAAAAGGAACTTGACATAGTAGAGAAGAAAAGCAAATAACAAAGAATCTTAAAAGGAACATTGTGGAAAAGAAATAAGGACAATGCTTTTGGTAACTTCAAATATATTAACTATTGTGAAGGTGTTCTCTTTCACAATAAAGTGCATTTAAGGGCTGTATGGGAAAACGTAAAACTTAGGACGCACAAGTTGTACGTTTAATGCAATTATTAGCATTTCTCATGTCATGAATTTCTTTGCAGTTTGCATGAGAAAATACATCTATAGAAACATTTCAGAAGCAATAATAGCATTGGAAAATACTTCACTGCTCTTCAGCGTTGCTGTCGAGCACCCTGCTGGAGACTCACTTGTACTTTTAACAGTATAAACTTCAGAATACGTAGAAAGCATCATTTTACATTTGCCTGTTGCTTGCTGTCACACTCTGCACGCTTATAACCATTACCACCCTTGAATAAATGCACTGCACATAAACTACAGTGACCGAACATCCTGTTTTCCCAGGGCATGTCCCTGTTTTCACGGCCTGTCCTGGCTGATGATGAAAATGTTCCTCGTTTTTGTTGTTTTTCACTGGGCCATTAAATTGAGCGGCATTAGGGCAGCTCTGCTGCATGCGACGTAATATCTGAAAGGCTGCCGTGTGGGCAGCTTTTTTAATTAGTGTTGCCACACACAAAAAGACAAAGAAAAAGCAAGACATATGCACAATTGTTCCCCTGACCCTCGCCAAGTTTAAGTCTCGGAAAGTCTTGCACAACGGTGGTTCAATCCTCATAAGTTCTTGCACATTTTTCCTGCAAATATTACGTTACAAACAGTACATTCCAAAACTTAACAAGCATTTTTGTGTAATTGAGATGGGTCTTTCTTTTGTATTTTAGGACTTTTTTGCAGTCCGTTTCGTGTTGAGCATATACATGAAGCCGTATAAACAACACACATTTGATATAATTATATTTTTACAAGTATTTTGAGAAGAAATCCATTTAAGCAACAAAACAATATGAGGAGCAGTTTGGGAGCCAAAACTCCCGTAACTACCAGCTAGCATATGTTCCCAGTTGTGGTTTCAGAGAACAGATTGTACAAAAAAAGTCAATATTTTTAGCAATTGCGAGGGCAATGCAGTTTATGGGTGTCGCTCACTCACGGCTCGTGCACAGGCACATGCCTTGAGTGTGTGCGCACATACACACACACGCACGCAGTCTCAGAGAAGCTATTGACAATTAGCAGTCATGGCTGAGCAGGAAGAATGTGGAATAGATAAGAGTGCATTGAGAAATCTTAAAATGCTGCACTTAGGGGACCAAAACATATTTTCTTCTCGCTTTTTAATTAAAAAAAAAAAGTGTTTGAACTTTAGTGCCCCCATCGCAATACCTAACTTTGTGTCATCGAAAACCTCATGTATACAGTAATACTGCCATTGCCTTAATGTATTGAATCACATTAAAATTCATGGTCCAACCATGCGACTATGGGTCTAACGTCTTCTGGTTTGTCTGTGGTGCTTCTCACGTGGCTGCTTCAAACCTGAATGCTTCTTGAACGCTAGTGTCACAAATATGACATACTGCACACAAGGGGTATGTTAAAAAAATGAAAAATAACTATTCCTCAGATTTGAAATAGATATTTTTGATGCATGGCTTTGTTGGGAAACCAATTTCCCCAAAGCTACATAGCTACCAGGGAAACAAACAGAAAACCACTTGCTTGCAACCGGTGTTTTCAAGGATTTACGAGAGGCTCAAAGCAATTTGTAAGTCTGCTTGACAAAAGGGAGAAGTGAGTCTTTATAAGCACACAGCTTTACAGTGTTGATGGAGTTGAGAATGTTAAGTGTTTAGATTGTAAATATTTATTCCAGGGAGACACGCAAGGGAATGTGTCTATATCTATCCTGCAGATCCACTGGGTGGGATGCACATCTCCATGTTTTATCATATTAGTTTCATTCGGGCTTCAGGTTGGCTTTCTCTCCCTCTCCCTTGTGGTAACCTTCCATTCCAACCACAATTGTCAAAGGCCGATGAAGTGCCTCTATCTGGCCCACATCAGAGCATCTGGAGACAATTCCTAGAGGAATTAAATAACATCAGATAAAGGAAGAACAATCAGTCATTGAAAGTGTGGAAACATGCACATGTCAGTATTTGAAAGTGTGTGTTTGTGTTTGTGTTTGCATTCAATTGAGCATTTTTGGTTGCCAGTTGCCAAGAAAGTGTACATGACTATACTATACTATACTATACTATACTATACTATACTATACTATACTATCAGGCTAATACTTGTGTTCAGCTGAGTCCATCACCATGGTCAGGTCATTTTACCCCAACAATGTTTGTCTTCCCCACAAGTGACTCACAAAAAACATGTGAGGAAAAGGAATCCTAAGCATGCATGTTGATGTTCTCATTTGTTTGTAGTGTGGGTCCTAGGGTCCCAAAGTGAGGTACGTGAAAAGTTTGGAAACCACGGCATTGTAAATAATCCCTTTTAGCTATTCAAATGCAAATTGTACATGGCCATTCATCAGTCAAAACAAAGCTATCATAATAAAAAAATCAATAATTACCTATTTCTACCTCCGCTTAGCATGACAAGGTTAATTAGGAAAAAACAGTGAACAGCTTCCTTTATGACACGTGTCATCGCCCATCGCTACGTCGCGGTTCAAACACTCTATCGCAATTTTTTTAAACCGTGGTTGACTATGGACTATTATTAGTAGGGATGAGCGAGTACACCACTATCTGTATGTGTTCACTCACTCATCTAAATTATCCGTATCCATAGCTGTACTATGAGTGGGTGGTTTAACCGGAAATGAGGGGGGGCATAGATCGATAAATTCTTTTTAAGTCTAAAATTGACATGCATTGGTCAGAAGTTGCTGTATTTATTGTTTATTATTCAGCTACATGTGTACTGTGTATGTGTGCTTACCAAGTTACAAGTTTGCCAATCAACTTTAGATACGAGCTGAGCTGAGGAAAACCTAAAAAAATCCGTCCGGATTGGAGGCAGTGACCAACGTGACACGAGCCGTTTTAAAATATATTTCATTTATTAATATTGTATCCTACTTTGTGGAAATTCAGTTATCACGGTCGGGTCTGGAATCAATTAACAGCGATAAACCAGGGACGACTGTATTGGAATCCACTGGTGTTGCTAGCACTTATGTACGTCAGTCGTAGTGGTGACTGTGTATCTGAAAATAAGGGGACTTCTATTATTATTGATACAGTTGGTATTGTGGCAGTCTTACAGTGATTGCGGCTATCTTACTTAATGTGTTTTGTTTTTTATACTGGCTGTCACGGTGTCTGGCGAATAAATTCTGGTGAGCCCGTTGAAGGCCTAAGTATCAAATGCACCACCCGCCACTGTTGGAATCTTTAACTATCTGCATGAAATTTATATGAGCACTTAACACCATCTGTAATGATCTCAGTTGTATGATGCCTTTGCTCTGTGTATGAGAAAATAAGCCAACTAAGTGGCCCATACTGTCACCAGGATAAATCATCGCAGTGAGCAAAATGGCTGTTGTGTGTATAGCATCGTAAATGATGGATTTTAAACAGAACCAGCCTAAATGGGCAGAAGAGCACAGTCACTTTTGAAAAGAGTCTCTTGTGTAGAAGAGCTCTCAATAGACCCAAAAGCCCACAACAAATATAGTATAAGTACTGTACACTTCAGATAACAATATTACCGATGTCATTGATAAATCTGTTGTCATCCATTATAATGTACCCTAAGCATTTGTTTGGATTTTTCAGTCTGAAAGAACATAACTGCAAGTAATAAACCTACAGTCTATTACATGCAAAATTTTCCCCCGTTTTGGAGTGACTTGTCCAGAATATATCACATCAGTAGCAGGGATTTTATAAGCCTTATGTCTTGCTACCCAGTCCACTGCGGAGGGACTGCATGTGCAGATGTTGAGATTAACTGCAGGTTGACTAGTGCAGATGTGCTCGTGCTGTAATTCAGACATCAAACTGACAGCTCGGCAGCTTTATGTGCTCAACCAACTGTGTTGTTGTCACAGGTTCAGGCCCGGCTGCCTTGATGTGGCGTACACAGTGTGATGTTAAATAAATACGTTCGACTACACACACACACACACACACACACGCACACACACACAGAGCTGTTACAAGCTATCTGATCTGTCTCCTGATATGTCATCTAAAAGTGTGGGTTCAATTATTGGAACGTGTGAAAGATATCTCTTGATGTTGCATGTCAAGGATTTAATAGCCTATACAGTACACCCACTGTGCATGTGTCACTTGGGTCAATTTTTTTGTGTGTCAGATGTGTTCTATTTTTACAACCATGAGAATTATATCAGTAATAGATGTAGACAATGTACTTATTCACAAAGTAATGATCTCATCTTCTTTGGGATTTGATACCACTTCAACAGGTTAAGGTCTCCCTCAGTCGGAATTTGATCAGACGTTTAGTGGGAATTGATCCCATGCCAGTTGCATGTCCACTATTTGAACAAATACACTACTTTCTATAGAATTCTGCCTTTGTCCCTCGGCCATTGTCCAATTTCACATCCAATCCAAAAACCCGCAAAATCAACACAAGTGCACACACAGCACTCTAGCTTGAGCTGGTGTGATGCATGCAGTCGTGTCTGATAAATGGAAGTGTCGACAAAGAGAAGTGAGCCGGTGCCTTGACCTCCCTCCTGGCATGGGCATCCTTCTCCTGACTGCCTCATCATCAGACAAATGGTTGCAATGGAATAAACATTGCTCTCCAAAAAAACATGCCATCCTCGAGTAGCCCACCAAGTATTCACAGCATCAACTTGGAAAAAACAGACCAAACATAAAAAGTTATTTTGATGTGTTTTTTTGTTTTTTTTTGTATTCCTTTCATTGAACGTTATGATTAATAGCCCTGACACTGTTTTGTCAGCGCAGACATTTTGCTTTACTGACAAGTTGGAGCTGAGTGCAGAACATCAACAAAATATCATCCAAAAATGAATGAATATTCCGATAGCGCAGTGGTCACTAATGCAGTGCCTGTAGGCACCAGGTAGCCCCCTCATGACCACATGAGGTGCTCGTGAGTCAGGTTTTCAGGTTAATAATGTTAGTTGAACTAGAAAAAAAAATGCAATCTGAAATACTAAATTGAGATGGACAACATTTTTTTGTCAATCAAAAATGTGAGCTGCGGATGCCAACATTGTGTCAATGTTCTGGTAAAACAAGCATATTCAGTTTGTTGGGTTGAAATAAGCCTTGTAAATAAATGGTACCAAAATCAGTAGCTCCCGGCCAATTTTGTTTTTTAAAAGTAGCTAAAAAAATGAAGTGAGTCTAAAATGTTCAGTGTAGGGATGAGCGAGTACGCCACTATCTGTATCTGTATCTGTTCACCCAGCTAAATCAACTGTATCCGTAAATGTACTTGGAGTGGACGGGGCATAAACCCGAAGTGGGCGTGGTTTAACCGGAAATTGATGGGGCTTAAATCAGTACATTATTTATTTATTTTTTTTTTTTTTTATTTTTTTTTTTCCCCTGTCCTGTCCAGCCTTTAAAGCAGATAGAATTGTATACCTAAATGCCGTCAAGTGCTCAACAGATTTACTCTGCCAGAGAGAAGTGTGATATACACTTCCCCTGTCATACAAAATTTATTCGACCTTGATGCTTGTTATAAAGCAAATTTGGAGCGCCCGGACCGGAGCAGGAGGGGACAGAGAAGAAGAGAAAAGGAAACGGGGGGGGGGGGACAAAAACAAAAAAAAGAGAGACAAGAGACAAGGACAACAGCAGCAACAACAACAATTGTGACAGAACAACAGAAACATACCGAACGACATCAGCAAATAAATGTCCGTGACAACTATAAAGACGAACAAGGATAAAGGACAAATCAATATCAACAACCACAATGACAAAGCTGTCAATGACAATCAGACATAATAGCAGTCATGAAATGATGACCTATGACAGTGATCACAATGACAATACTGCATTGAAACAGTCGCACACAATAGCAGTCATGAAATGATGAATTATGATAGTGATCACCATGATAATACCGCATTGAAACAGTCACACATAACTGTAGTAATGAAATGATTATCCATGATAGTGAATAGAATCAAAGTTACTGTAATGCACATCATTGTAAAAAAAAAAAAAATACATATACACACATATATACATACATACACATACATACATACATATATACATATATATATATATATATATATATATATATATTTATATATATATATATATATATATATATATATATACACATATATACCGCACATACACACACATATATATATATAGTCATACTGCTGAAATCACCGTCGCTGTAATAAAACCAACAACATAATAACACCCTGGATAACTCAGTGAGTAATGTGGGGAAGTACGTATGTACTGTGAGTGTGCATATGTACAGGTATCTTTGTATGTAAGGAAGACTTCATATATATATAAAGGTGCAGGAATGTGTGGGCGTGTGATTGTCACTGAGAGTGCATGAAAGGAAAGGGGCCGCCTTCCACCTCCCAGAGAGCCCCGCCCCAAATAGCAGGGCCGGGCCCCGGCCGCCAGAAGGCCACCAGGCCCATAGGGGCAGGCAGCACAAAGATCAGTGCCCCAAGAGCCAGCCCAGAGAGCCCCCCCCCCCGGGAAGACCAGTAAGGGGCCGAAGAGAGGTAATCCCAGCCAAGGACAGGGCGCCAGCGGGCCGGAGGACTGCCAACCCCCGAGACCAGCGAGAGATCACACCCCACAAAGGCAGACGGGTACCGGGGGCCACAAACCGGCAGGCCCAGAGACGCCTCCACAGCCGGAAAGAAGCCCGCCCGCGCCGGAAGCGCCAATTCCCCCCCACCGCCACCCCCACCCCCAGGGAGCGGAGCCCGGCCCGCCCCGGGCCAACCCCCGCCCGACCCCCGACACAGGGCCGCCCCGCCAAGGGATGCAGGAGGCACACCCTCCACCCACCCGGCGGAGGCACGGGCGGCAGAGATGTATCGCCCAGCACCTGACCCCACGGAGCAAACCCCTGTATGCCCCCCCCCCCCCCAAATAAATAACTAAAATAAATAAATAAATAAAAATACACACACGCACGCACATACACACTCCTACGCACCCACACACACGCACATAAACACTCCTACGCACAAACACACCCCTATGCGCACGCTCATACACACTCTTACTTACTCAAGCGCGCACACACACACACACACACACACAGTGGTCGACTGCCCGACACCCGGAAGCCCCACCCTATCCCCCGTTGGTAACCCAAGGAGCAGCGGAGCCGGGGACCCCGGGGTCCCAGACATACGATTCAGAACCCAGGGGCGGAGAGCGCAGACCGCCGGGGAGCAGGAAGACACCCGGCCACACCCCCCCAGCGGTAGGACGCCGCCAGCGAGGCAGACAGGGGAGTCAGCGAGGAGGAGAGCGGGAAACCGAGCAGGCAGGCGGGAAAACGGGCGAGCAGCCAGGCGAACCACCACACAGCGCCAACCGAGACCCGCGGGCCAGCAAACCCCGAAGAGAGAGCGGGAGCACCACACCCCAAGCCGCAGGGAGGCCAAGCACCAGCGCCGAGAAGGCGAGACCAGCAGCCGACCAGCCGACGGCCCCCACAAACCACCAGAAGCCAGACCAGCCACATGCCACCAGAGCCGACAGCGCACCACCCGCGCACCGGAGCCCCACCCCCGACAAGCCCACAGACAGACCGGGGGAGGCGAGGACACAGACAGCGGCCCGGCAGCGCACAAAGCGCAACGGCGACAGACGCCCAAGCGCCCGGCAGAGCACGACCCCCCCCAGCGAGCCCGGCCCCAGGGCACCCGCCCCCCCACCCCGTCACCCAGGCCCACAGTACCCGCAAGCATGACCAAGCCCCAACCCACCAGCTGGCCCGGCGCCCCAGCAGCCGCCACAGCGCAGCAACCACCGGCCGCCGCGACAGCACACGGGCCACCCGAAGCACCAGCACCGCCCCCCGGAGACCGCCGAACCCGCCCCAAGAGCGCAGAGGCGCCCGCGGCACGTGTCAGTCCAGGGGGGGCACCGCAAGCCGCCCCCCCCGGCGCAAGCCCCGGCATCAACAGGCCCCAGAGGGCCACCCCAGGGAAGGGCAGGCGAACCAGACAAGGGCACCCCACAGGCCAGGCCGCCCCGGGCGAGCCACCGCGACGGCCAGGCCCCCGGCCACACCGCCGACCCTGGCGGGCAGACGCCGAGGTGCACGAGGCACCCCAATCCAGCCCGCCCCACCCGTGTATGTGATAAGGTGTGATAGTGTCTATGATGCAATTAAAAAAAATAAATAAATAAATAAAATAAAATAAAAGAGGATGGTGTATCTGTGTGCATGTATATGGAGTGTATGTGGATGATAGCTAATGATGCAATTAAAATCGGGGGACAGCTGCCGCTCGGAGGGCCCCTCACCTGGCCAGCCCCCCCAAACCCTAAGTGTCTACTCTGCGATTAAAATTGGGGGGCAACAGGTCAGTGGCACAGCAGGAGCAAAGGAGCCCCGCAAGGCAGCTCCCCTCCCCAATCACGCCCGACCGTAGGCCACCCCCCAATGTCCTATATATATGTGAGGTGGTGCAGTGGCACAGGAAGGACGGGGGCCCCACACCCCAACGCCGCCCAAACCGAGCAGGGGGGGGACCAAGGACACATGACCGACCGGCCGCCCACCACAGCCCAGGCTCGGGCGTGCCGCAGGACACACCACAGGCCCTACCCGGCCCGCCAGGATGCCCAGTCCGGCCCACCCAACCCCCCAGAGGCGATACCCCCAGCGCCCCCCAACACCGGAGCCCCACCGGAGGTAGCGTTCACAGCGCCACCCCCAAACCGCCAAACACCACGGACAAGCCACACGCCCCCAAGGCAGATCCGACCGCCACCAGGACAGCGGGAGCCGCGCCCACGCGCCCCCCGCATACCACCACGGCCGGCAAGGGAGCAACACCACGACGACCACAAGAGCACCGGACCCCACATAGAGCGGAGCACGGCCGCACCCACGAAGCACGCAGGCCAGAGGCGCCAGGGAGGGACAGAGAAGCAAGCACCGCACGACCGGGCCCGCGAGAGGAGCGGCCCCCGCCCGGCGCCCAAGCAGATGCCCCCGCCCGCCCCGCCCACCGCCACGCCACAGACCGGCCACCGCCCCACCCCCCGCCCATCCACCAACACGCCAAGGGGGAAACCCCGGAGGGAGGGAGACAACCGCCGGCCCGGAAGCAAGGACCAGCCTGACACCAGCAGGCAGCAGGGACCGCCCGCCAGCCCCCCGCCAGCCCGACCCCCAAGCCCCCGGCCAAAGCCACCCCCCGACCGCCCCACCCCGGAGCAAGCATCCTCCCGCCGATCCCGGGAAGCACCACGCAGATGGACACCACGCCGCCCGCCCCCACGCGCAACCCGCCCACGGCCCCCACACGCCCCACCCACCGAGCCACAGCGGCCCCGTCCCTGAGGGGAGAAAGCAAGGGATCCCCCCCACCCCAGCACCACGCACCCCCCACCCCGAGCCCAAACCGCACATCCGCGACCCCCACCTCCGCGCCCCCCGTCACCCGGGGGACAGCCACAGGCGCCGGAGGATAACAGGCAGCTCCCACCTATCACACATACACCACACACATAAATCAGCGAAATAAAATAAAATAAAATAAAATAATTAAAAAAAAAATAAAATAAAAATAAATAAATAAAAAGGGGCAACCCAAACCACCCTCCCACCCAGGGGAGATGGCTCCGCGGGGGCAGCTGGGCTCAGGCACCCGCGCCCCCACCAGGGGGAGAGGCCGGCCCCCACACCCCACACCGGACGGCCCCACGCGGCAGCCGAGCAGGAGGGCCCAGGGCAGTCCCCGCCCCAGTACATTATTTTAAGTTTGAAATTGACATGGATTCATCAGAAGTTGATATATTTACTGTTTATTATTCAGCTGCGTATATGTGTACTGTGTATGTGTGTAAGTGATCTGTAAGACTTTATTACTGAATTATTTTTAATGATCTGTGTGAAGTTGGTGATTCATACAGTGATGGCAAACAGGGAAATAATCTGTCAGCCTTGTTCACTGTATTTTTTCTCAAAAGCACTGCGTTAAAGTTTTCCAACTGACTTTATATCACCATCCAAATTAGAAGCAAGCAGACGGGGGTAAAAAAACAAAAAGCACAGGCAGTGACCGATGCAACACGAGCCGTTTGCAGCTCTGTCTTGTCAAATGCACGGCGTACGTTACAAAACAAGTTTACAAAGTAACTTTAGATACAAATCAAAATCGAGGCAAGCTGAAGAAAAACTAAAAAAAAAAAACTGTTCGGAGTGGAGACAGTGATCAACGCGGCACAAGCCGTTTTCAATTCTGTCTTGCCAATTGCACCGCGTACGTTGCGAAACAAGTTTACCAACTAACTTAAATATCATACAAAGCAAAAGAGACGAGCTGAGGAAAAGTGAGTCAAGCCACTGTCTTTGTGTTAAAGAGTGAGGCACGGCTTCTCTCTGGCTGCAGCCTGCAGCAAGTCTGTCTAGGAAGGGGTGGTCGCTGTGTATCCAATCACAGAGCGTGAAGAGTAAACACATATGTACTGTAGTTACCCAATGAGGATTTTCCTTCAGCTCGAGTACGGATAATGATGAGTTGTACTCGTTTCATGCTCATACGTGGCAAAAATGCATTATCTGTAACAGATACTTGTCTAAAACGAGTACCTGGCTCAGCCCTAGTTCAGTGTTACTATTGGAGAAAACTATACAAGTTACCCGCAAAAGTTTCATCGAGGCAATTGGACTAGTAGTTGAATTTCAATTACAGCATTGTTTATAATATTCTGAAATAATAATGTTTATAATATTTGTTTTTACATGTTTACAATATAGCAATTTTAGTGTCTGAAACATAAAAGGTTTTACACCGGATGCCTTTCCTGGCGCAGTCCTGGCCGGGAATCAAAACCATGTCTGCTGCCGTGAAAAGTGAAGTGTTTACCAA